>NW_015175375.1:676963-706075 GCF_001447785.1 Gekko japonicus | reverse complement strand
CTTTCCCTGCACTTTTTGGCCTTGGGGCAGCTGGGAACTGTAGGCCAGAGGAGGAAGCCCCATTCAACCCAGTAAATGATACCCCTGCAGGCCCCTCTCTGGAACTACAGCTCAATTAAACCTTATGGGGGAATATTTTAAACAAACAACCACACACAGGGCAGCCATCTTACAAACATAGCTAACTGCCATTTCATTACACCTACCAACAGCCACTGGAGGCAAGCAGGGGAAGCGTCTTTGTCAAGAGAGAAAGCCATTTGCAAGTAATTCTGACAGGGCAGAGTGGCTGAAGGGGGAGTGGGTGGGGAAGAGGAGCAGACCCCGCACCCGACCAATGGCACATGAATACACTTGAGTGGCGGCTGATGGGCCAATGGCTGAGGGAGTACATGGAATCTTGCCACCCCAAAACAGGATTACATATAAGGAGATATATTTGTGACTGTAGAACTTTATTGTCAGTTGTCTACTTAGAACACATTACTCCGTTAACGATTAATATTAATTTTCTTTTCAATTTGTTTCTCAGTCTTTCTGAATGCAGATTTGAACTTTCCACACTTAACGTTGAGGAAAAAAATATTATCATTTGATCTAACATATCATCAAGGTTCAAAGTTATTAAAGTGAACTACAGTATGCAACTATCACCCCTTTCCTATCTTTTCTGGAAAATGTTCGTTTTGTTGACTTTGAGGAGAAATCCCCTTATGATGGATGCTGAAAGCTTTGGTGTTATTTGTCTTTCAAAGGACAAAAATAATTTCCTACTAGATATAGGTAGTCAAACCTAAATACTTTGTCATTGTTTGTAAAGGGGATGCATACAAGCAATAAGATCAAAATGAGTACAGATGTAGAAAGTCAAAGACAGTTGTCTGAAGTTCTGGTATACTGGCTGGCCATTATTTCAACCAAATAGGGAAGTCCTGGTTTTTTTTTAATCTTTCATGCTTTCTCTGTTCATTTAGATAAACTGAAATGGGAAAGTAATGGCTACAATGTGCCATCTATTAATGTGATAAGTGCTTGTATGGTTTGAAATGAGATATTGCGATTAATGTTGATTTTGTAATTAATTTTCCCATATATGTCTATTCCTTTGAACCCTGTAAGATTCACTGGGTTGTAAAAGAGGAAGGGAACTTCAAAACCAGAGAGATGGGAATATGTATATGTTTGAACACATACACACTGTTTTCAGTAAGGTCCCAACTATTTACCAAGTAAAAAAAAATTCAGATAGGTTTCTTCATTACAGGGAAGCTTCATATACATATTCCATAGTGATCTTCACCATAGGCCGGGACTCTCAGATGGTGGCAGAGCCCCTTCTGCTGGGTCATGAGTCCCTACAGAACTGCCATTTTCAGCTGCCTTTTGGAAGAGCCTAGTGTACAGACAGCAAAGGTGCCATACCTTCTGCCTGTCTTTGCATGTTGCTAAGCAGAATAATAGTGAAGTGAGATCACTCAGTGCTGCAGAGGATTAATCCATGACTGTGACCCCAGCTTGTTCCTGACTACAGTAGACGTTGTAGTGATTGGTTTGTGTTTCATCCCTCCATAGGGATCCCAAGTCCCCCCAGGGGGCGGGGACACTTGGCAACCCTATCCCTTCAGCTCTTTTGGCCTGCTGCTAATGTTCTTGGCCTTGACATTGAGATGTCATAACCCTGGTTCTCTCTCTTCCTGTCATCTGACTCCCAGTCACATGTTTGCTCTGTGGCTCACTTGTTCAGTGGGTACCACATCTGGAAATGTAGAAGACCACTACCACATGACAACACAACTTGTGATCTATCAAACCAACCTTACCACCTACCGGCCATAACTGGTTTGAAACCTCCCTGTTTCTGCACTGTCAAAACTGAACTAAACATTTCATAAGATATATGTGATTGGTTGTCATGAAACGTTTTCAATGTTACAAAGCAGCTGTACTGAACATAACTTTTTCATACTAGGATTAATAAAAGGTACAGGGGCAAGGGCAATTTCTATTGGGAAAATGGCTCGAGGAGAAAAGGTCTCCATTCCATTAAAAATACCTCAGGACATGATTGTGATCTGATGACTGACCTACCACATAAGGTAGTTCAACCTTCAAGAAGATAAGAGAAAAATAAGAGATTTATTAACTCCCTGGTGTTATTTGCCTCTGTGTGGTGCTTCTAAACGGCATGGTTCTTTCAGAAATATGGGTCTGAAAGAAATGGACTGAAGAAAGCAGCTGGTAGAGAAACTGAAGGGCAGACAAGGGTTAAAACTCCCTTCCATCTTGTTCCTTTTCTGCTACAAAGCACTGTCTTCCCAGAGCACTTTGCCGTGAAGAAGAGGTTATTTTCGGGTAGCCAGGTCCTATTTTCTCCCTGGCATGGAGTTTTGAGGGCATGCCAGGAGGGGAGGGGCTGTCCCCGATGTGTTGATGTCTCACAGACTGATGTCATCACATCAGGGACGCAGCACCATGTGCGCATGCTGCCCTTTCCCCCAACCACTTAAAGGGAACCTTAACACTTGCAGGGCAGGGGTGAGCAGCATCTGGGGGCAGCCCTAAAATCAGGGGATCCACCACCTGGGGACTGGCATCCCTAGGTTCTTTGACTATCTACATGCAGCTGTAGTGAAGGCAGTAGTTTGGCCTACAGCCAGATGAACAAAGTGAGAAATGAATGTAATGAAATAAATGACTAAAGCACTCTTTTCTATAGGGTTCACATACAACTGAGTATATCACAGTGATTTTCTATAAGAGTGGGGCCTGTGAGGACTCATGGGAAGGGGAAATACTGTATTTCCTGAAGGCTACCATTTCCTCCCAACCTGCCCAGTCACCTGTTTGTTCCCTACCTCCCCACCATGCATGATCATCCGTTTTCCTCCTTCTCCTTAACTCTCCCACTTGCCCATTTTCTTTCTTCCTGCTTTCCAACCTGCCTCCCTTTTCTTCACTCCTCCCCTACTGCCTTTTCAGAGGATCTCAATTCTTTTGTTTTAAGTTTTTTGTCGCTTTTTAACACAGCATTTGTGCATGCACAGACATTGCCAGTTACTTCCCATGGGAAATCAACTCTTTTTTGGGTTACTTTTAATATCTTTCTGCAAAGCAGAGGTTTGCTTCCAGGTTTGCAGTAAGATATTCTCTAACAATGGGTGGCTCCACTTATGGATATTTTGATCTGCCCAGGAAGGCCAGCATCAGTATTAGATAAATATAGTGTTACCAACCCCCAGGTAGGGGTGGGGGAGCTTTGGGGGGCTCTAATCCGCTGCTGGCCAGCTGGCCAGTGGGGAAGCCCTGCCCCAAGCCCCACCCCCAAGAGTGGCCACCTGCAGCCATCCCTCTCTCTCCCCTCCTGTGAGATTTAAAGGGCTTCAGCTGATTGGCAGGGAACATGTGGCATGTCAATCAGCTGGAGGGCCCTTTAAATCTTTCAGGAGGGAGGGAGGGAGAAGGGCTGTTGCTGGCTGCAGCTCCAATCGCAGGGGGGGCACCACATGTGGGGCAGTTATGTGTATTTTCAGCACTGAAAATAATAGTTTGATTCCTTGTTCCTCCCCTCCAATGTTATTAAAATGGCATTATGTATTTGGTATGTTGCATTACACTCGGCCATTAAGTGGGGAAAATCATAATGTGTTGGATCTATTGTCTGTTTCTGACTTTGAAAGAGCACATTCACCAGCCGAAGAGTGGGGCAATTTTCTCTGATTCTTCCTCCCCCTGCAAACCCTCACATCATGCCCAGGACTACATCCTGGGAAGAGCGTTTTAGAATGCATGGAGGCCTACAGAAAATGAAGAAGGGGGAGATTCCATCTTGCTTGTGGAGCCAGTTTGGTGTAGTGGTTAAGTGCACTGGGAAAACCGGGTTTTATTCCCCACTCCTCCACTTGCAGCTGCTGGATGACCTTGGGCAAGCCATAGTTCTCTCAGAGCTGTTCTCTCAGGAGCAGTCCTTGAAAGAGCTCTCTCAGCCCCACCTACCTCACAGGGTATCTGTTGTGGGGAGGGGAGGGGAAGGGAAAGGAGTTTGTAAGCCGCCTTGAGACTCTGAGCGAAGGGCAGGGTATAAATCCAATCTCCTCCTCCTCCTCTACTTCTTCTTCGACACATCCCAATATTATTTATTTAGAACATTTATATGCCACCTCTACAGAGTCCTTCTCATTTATATAAATTTTTATATATAAAGTGTTATGGCAAACACTGACCCCCTGCTAAGAGATTTACTAACTGATGCTGTAAATATTATTTAGTTTGATTCAAAACTTTAGGTCATTTTTTTTCATTGCACTTTTTACTGCTCTTTATAATGCTGACATTATAGTACAAAGAAGGAAAAACATTTCCTGGTGACTTTAATCTTCAGGTAACCTGTGGTAAATCTAATTGCTATAAACTTTGGAGTTCTTTCATTAAAGCATTACTTCAGGGGATCATTATACTTACTTTCACCTTGTCCTAATCTCAAATAAAACAAACTGATGCATGTAAACATGGGGTTAGGACGAATACAGCTCTTTCTTTATGTTTCCAAAATACTGGAAATTGTTGTTCTACTTGTTGACCCAAGTGCAAGTAAACCAGTCCACCAGACCCATGAAAGATTATACATCATGAAAGATTACACATCATGGTAATTTGATTTCTTTTTACGTATGCCTTCACCATAGGGTTGCCAGTGCCAGTTTAGGAAATTCCTGGAGCTTTGGGGGCAGTGCCTGGGGAGGGCAGAGCTTGGGGAGGGAAAGGAGCTCAGCAGGACTTTTAGCGTTTGCCTTTCAAAGCTGCAGTTTCCTCTGGGGGAACTGATCTCTGTACCTCAGAGATCAGCTGTAAGTATGGTGGAATTCCAGGCCCTACCTGGAAGCTGGTTGCCCTGTTCCAAGATGTGATGTTTGGTGGGTGGCTGGGATAGAAAGGATATTCTTGGCGGCAGCCCTACATTTGTCAAATGCCCTCCCAGAGGGTATTAGATATCATGAACCTGTTTTTGTGAACATCAGCATTACTCCTTCAAACAATAAAACAAAAGCGTAGTCAAGTGTCATAAGAACAAGCCATTTGCATTGTGAGCCCAGTGACCAATTTACAGGCCACTGATTTTACTCCAGTACCTGTGTAGGCGGTGTAATGTATTCTTAGCTGCCATGTGTACATTAGGATGTATGGGAAACCTCCCATAGGGAAGCAATGTTAAGCTTCGTCTTGGACAGAGGATTCTAGTCCAAGACTCACGACCCAATCACATTCAAGCAAGCTGCAAGCGGGAACGTTTGTGATTGGTCCTTATGCGCTCAACCTGATAGGTTGTTATGTGTATAGTGGGAGTGGCTATGTTAGCCGGGAATGTTTAAATACCGGGCAGTTTCAATGGGCAAACTGTTCGGGCTATCAGATGTTGTACCGTGTCGAAGAAGTGAACAAAGAGCTGAATAAACTTGAGTCTTTGCTGAAATCACTCTCCGACTCATTGTTAAGCGCCGGACTTAACAATTGGCGACGATTGTTCGACATCGCCCGGTCCCTGGTGGCACCAGCGGACATCTCGACCGTCTCGTACAAGGACCTGACCGAGAAGCTGCAGGCACATTTCTCCCCGAAGCCGTCGGAGATTGCGTGCCGGCATGCCTTCTATAAGAGGGGTCAGGCGGCCAGCGAGTCGGTAGCGGAGTTTGTGGCCGCCCTACGGAAGTCGCCCTGCAACTTCGCGAATGTGGAAGAGGCCCTCAGAGACCGGCTAGTGTGCGGGATGAGGGACGACCGGCTGCAGCAGAGGCTGTTCGCTAGAAAGGAGCTGACCTGGGCAGCTGCCTATGACGAGGCCATCGCCGCGGAAGCAGCCGACAAGTCGACCCGAGAGGTGCGTCAGCGTTTGGCAGCGACGGAGCTGCGCGTTCACCACCAGGGGGCCGACAGTGACAGCGAGGGTAAGCTGAGTGACGTCTGCATCGTCAAAAAGAAAGCAGACCAGCGGACCCCAGTGAAGACTTCGACCAGCCCAGCCTGCGCAGGCTGTGGCGGGAAGCACCCACGTGAGCAGTGTTGGACGAAAGACGTCACCTGCCGTAAGTGTGGCAAAATGGGCCACATCGCTCGAGCCTGCAGAGCAATTAAGAGGTCCACGCCAGAAGCATCACCCCGGAATCAACGCTCACGAGCAGCACATCGTGAGGACGACCGTCAGACGACATCGAGCCTGTCAACCAAGCCTGCGGTTCGTCGAGTCGGAGGGACGGGGAAGATCCACGTCACAGTCTACCTCAACGGAGTGCCCTGCAGCATGGAGGTCGACTCCGGATCGTCCGTGACCGTCCTGTCCTCCCACACCTGGCAGCGCATGTTCCCGACCAGGAGCCGGCGGCGTTTGAAAGCCGCTGAAACGCAGGTGTCCGATTTCCAGGGGAGGCGCATTCCTCTGGCGGGGAGGGACACCTTCATGGTCGAGTTTAAAGGGAAATGTGTTGAATTGTCTTGTTTGATTGCCGAAGGTAACCGGGTGAATTTACTTGGGTTGGAGTGGTTTGAACCACTCGGTATAGCACTTACTGGAGTGAATGCAGTATCGGAAAATAAATGGGCTGTACTATATAAGGAATTTCCTGATGTGTTCGGGGGCGGTCTGGGAAAGTACAAAGGGCCCCCTGTGTCTTTTGAGCTCGATCCATCTGTGACACCTATACGGTTGAAGTATAGGAAGGTGCCAATCCCGCTTAAACCACGGATCGAAGCCGAGCTGGACAAGCTCATAGCCCAAGGAGTATTGGAGCCAGTCCCATTTAGCAAATGGGAGACGCCTATAGTCACGCCAGTAAAATCGGATGGCTCCATCCGAATATGCGCTGACTATAAGTGCACGATCAACCGTGCCTTGCAGCAGCATTCCTACCCTGTCCCGGTAATCAGCCACGTCCTGGCGTCACTGGGAGGGGGGAAAGTGTTTGCAAAGTTCGACCTCGCCCAAGCCTACCAACAGCTGCCTGTGACCAGGGAGGCGGCTGAGGCGCAGACAATCGTCACCCACAGAGGGGCTTTTCGAGTGAACCGGCTCCAGTTTGGGGTAAACGTGGCTCCAGGAGTGTTCCAAGGCCTCATGGAAGGGTTACTGAGGGGAGTTCAGGGGACTGTCCCTTATTTTGACGATGTGTTGGTGGCTGGGAGGTCCGATGAGGAACTCATGAGCAGAGTTCGAGAGGTACTGAAACGGTTCTCTCAAGCGGGACTTAAGGTGAAACAGTCCAAATGTATAGTGGGTGTTCCCAGTGTGGAATTTTTGGGGTTCAGGATCGACGAACATGGTGTCCACCCCACAGAGGACAAGGTGAGGGCAATTAAGGATGCCCCATGTCCAGGGAACAAAAAGGAGCTCCAAGCATTCCTTGGACTCCTCAATTTTTACCACGCCTTCCTCCCCCACAAGGCGTCGGTAGCGGCCCCACTACATGCCCTCCTGCACAAGGAGGCGAAATGGCGGTGGGGGTCAGATCAGGAACGGGCGTTCAAAGGAGTCAAGGCATTACTGGTGTCCAATGCAGTGTTGACTCACTACGATGATAATAAAATGTTGGTGTTGGCTGCGGATGCATCTCCTTATGGGGTGGGGGCGGTGCTCAGCCACTTGATGCCAAACGGCGAGGAAGCTCCCGTAGCATTTTATTCCCGCTCACTGTCAAGCGCGGAGAAGGGGTACGCCCAGATCGACAAGGAGGGACTGGCGCTTGTTGCAGCAGTTAAAAAGTTTCATGACTTTTTGTATGGTCGGAAGTTTCTCCTTGTCACCGACCACAAGCCCCTGTTGGGAATCTTTGCCCCGGACCGGCAACTTCCCAACATCATGTCAGCGCGGATGCTGAGGTGGGCTCTGTTCCTGTCCGCCTACGATTACGACCTGGAACATCGGCCGGGTAAGGCGATTGGTCACGCGGACGCTTTGAGTCGCTGCCCTCTGCCCGGCCTGGACTCAGACCCAGCTCCAGCTAGCGAGGTGTTAGCGATTGATGAACTGTTCCAGGCTCCGATCACCTCTAAGGACATTGCGGCTGCGTCCGCTAAAGACATTGTGATCTCCAGGGTCTTGAACTGGGTTTGGAGGGGGTGGCCTGTGGGCTCCGTGGAGCCAGAATTTGCGTGTTACAAAATGCGTCAAAACGAGCTGTCTGTGTCAAAGGGATGTCTTTTGTGGGGAAGCCGGGTGGTGGTCCCTCACAAACTCAGGGAAAAAGTGCTGAAATCACTTCACGAGGGCCATCCCGGCATGGTCCATATGAAGGCGCTAGCTCGCGGGTACGTGTGGTGGCCCAGGCTAGACGCCGACATTGAAGAGTGGGTTCGGGTGTGTGAGCCTTGTCAGCAGGCTAGGCCTGAACCACCAACCGCCACTCCTCAGAGATGGGAGTCGGCGGGAAAGCCCTGGTCGAGATTGCACCTCGACTTCGCAGGGCCAGTACAAGGGCAAATGTTTTTGGTAATTGTAGACGCTTATACCAAATGGTTAGAAGTGGCTCACATGCGATCGACCACTTCTAGCGCTGTCGTCACAGTGCTGCGACAGTTGTTTGCCACTCACGGGTTGCCTGACGTACTCGTGAGTGACAACGGCGCACAATTTACTTCCGAGGAGTTCAGGAGGTTTTTGTCTGATAACGGGATCAGGCAAATGACGGCCGCGCCGTTTCACCCGGCCTCAAACGGGCAGGCCGAGAGAATGGTGAGAACAACTAAAGAAGCCCTTGCAAAGCTGGTATGTGGTGATTGGGGGGTGAAACTAGCTTCGTTTCTCCTGAGACAACATGTTACCCCTTGTTCGGCGACAGGCCGCAGCCCGGCCGAGATGTTAATGGGTCGCTGTTTAGCAACGCTATTAGACAGGTTGCATCCAGATCTGAACGATCTGAAACCACAACCACAGACCGAGAGTCCGAAGGTCCGGACATACGAAAAGGGTGAGCAAGTGTATGCTCGTAACTATGCCAGTGGTCACTCGTGGCTTCCAGCCACTGTCACCGATGTTATCGGTACGAGAATGTATGTGGTATGGCTTGCAGATGGGCGCAAGTGGCGTAGGCACATAGACCAGCTGAGGCAGCGGTGGGCAACTGACCGTCCGACCGTGCAGCCGGCTGAGTCTGCGGAGGAACCCCCATGGCCTTTAGAAGAGGCAGGTACTGTAGAGCCTGAGGGCTACGGTAGCGGTCAAGAGACAGGGCAGACCCCTAATTTTGAACCGCATGCAACGGACGGGGATGTTCCTGACTCTGAGGTCCCAGAGTCAAACGGAGTACCACTGAGGGACAGATGCCCTGAGACGAGTTCACCTCGTAGGTCTCAGAGAACGAGACGTGCACCCACCTACCTAAGTGATTACGACTGTTCATGAGGTATTTTTGCTTAGGGGGGAGGGAATTGTAATGTATTCTTAGCTGCCATGAGTACATTAGGATGTATGGGAAACCTCCCATAGGGAAGCAATGTTAAGCTTCGTCTTGGACAGAGGATTCTAGTCCAAGACTCACGACCCAATCACATTCAAGCAAGCTGCAAGCGGGAACGTTTGTGATTGGTCTTTATGCGCTCAACCTGATAGGTTGTTATGTGTATAGTGGGAGTGGCTATGTTAGCCGGGAATGTTTAAATACCGGGCAGTTTCAATGGGCAAACTGTTCGGGCTATCAGATGTTGTACCGTGTCGAAGAAGTGAAGAAAGAGCTGAATAAACTTGAGTCTTTTACTGAAATCACTCTCCGACTCATTGTTAAGCGCCGGACTTAACAGGCGGGAGAAAGAAGAAAAGATGGCTAGATTGAGGCCTATCTGAATACTCTGTGTGTGGTTGCTTCATCCACAATGTTAGTGGATTTTGTTCCCATTAGAGGAGCATGAAAGAATCCCATTGGCTTATGCTAACTTCATCACAGGATCCAGCTGTAAGCGTACGATATCAAATACTGTCCTCTTGGGATCAAATTTGATCTGTGTCATCTAATTACAGATAAAACTACACAGTATTTAACATCTCATTAATTTAAATACCTTGGGCCTTATCACACCATTAATTTTTCAGTAGATGTCCCTACTGATATCAAAGAAGACTTGGCAGAATAAAGGCTCCTATAGCTGAAAAACACTAGATGTATCAACCTTGGGGGTAGGGTGGGGGAAGCTACAGATAATTAGTAATTAAAAAAGGAATGAAAAAGACCAGAAAAGAGGAATACAATATTTTACTTTCTTTTTCTGGTCTCATATTCACAATTTCCCCTTTCATATGTTCTATAACTTGCAGGCTGTTTTGTAACTGTATTGATATACTACTATGCTAGTTTAAGAATGTTTGATAAGTGAAAGTTATGTAGAAATAGACATAAAGGAAGGGAATTAGCAATCAGATGGAGTTGGAAAAGATCTAGGTGGTCATGCAGGAACGGAAATCTGAAAACCCATGACTGGTAATTCTAAAATCTTGGATTTTATACTAGATCTTCTAATTTTCAAACCCTGGACACTAAAGCTCTGTCATATGAATTCTCTGCCTGTTTAATATTTAATTATATTTATTTTGTCCAACACCCTGACCTGGATGGCCCAAACTAGCCCAATATTGTCAGATCCTAGCTGCTAAGGAGATGGGGCCTGGTTAATACTTGGATGGGAAACCACCAAGGAAATCCAGGATTACTATGCATTGGTAGACAATGGCACCATAAATTGGCTGCAATTTGATGGCAGTTTCTACTGCCAATTTGTTCAATGGGTGTCTCCCACTTTTTTTTTTTAATGAAGGGGGCTGTGCACTGTGTACTGTTGACTAACCATCTCTTTGTGCATCTGTGTCTTAACTCTTCTAATTGTTCCGCCAGGCCTATAGTTGAGTGGGCGGAATTCCTAGCAGTATGGGCCTCCCCTACCTGGTTCCATCTTGGTTTCACCTTGCAATATTTTTCTCATCTGCTCTTCTCTCTCGGTATTAGTTACCACCTACTGTGTACATGTTTGGAATTTGGCCGGGAGCAGATGTATTAACTGGCAACATCGAGTGCTATTTGATTATTTTTATTGATTGGTGTTATATCTAGATTTTAATGATTATTATATTTATGTCTTAATTATATTGTTGTAACGCGCCCTGAGCCTTGCAGTGCTGAGGAGGGAGAGCTAGAAATGTGAATGAATAAATAAATAAATACATGAAATCTGAACTTTTTATATAGAGGACCACATTCTTTGCTGATAGTATTGCCTATATAAATGCAGCAGTGAGAATGTCTGTGCATAAACATCCATAAAGTTAGGTCAAACTCATACATTCAAGCAACAGAGATTTTACCTGATCCCTATGGGCTTTGGCTAAGTCTCAAGAGGAGGGTTTTAGTGGATTAGACAATTAGGGTTTATTTTGGAACAGCCCAGTAAGGGGTAGAACAAATTTCATTTGAAATGAGGAGAAACAGGAACTTTCTGAACTAATACTGAGGCAAAAGCTGTGGATATGAGTTAAAAGTAGTAGGCAAAAAGGAAGGGGTCAGGAACATAGCAGAGCTAGGACAGCATCCAGGAGAGAGGAAGAAACTGATAAAGGAAAATGTGTGTACAGGGAGGAAATAGTCTTAAGCAGTGACACAGATAATATAAGATTAGTGAGAAAACAGGAGAGAGAGAGAGAGAGAGAGAGAGAGAGAGAGAGATTATTAAAGGGAAAAGCTGAGGAAATGGAACAAGAAAACCAGGGGAGAACTTCAGAGGTCACCTGGAGTAAATTTCTAAAGTTCCTGTATACAAGCAATTACTTGGACGTGGGTGTGTTGGTGGCTAAGGAGTAATATATGTTGAAGCTGTACAGCATCCTTAAACTACATTTTGTCTGGTTATGAATGGGGATGCTCAACACCACCTACCACAAGTAAAACATTGATATTCTCCTGTGAATAATAATGTATGGTACTTTACTTTTTGTAGATCTAGGTGGGTAGCCATGTTGGTCGGAAGGTGCAACTGGACTCAAACTTTGCTTTACTTTTTGTAGTAAATCTTCTTCTACAGCTCTGGAAACAACTTTGCACCGTATCTTTGCCTGAGGGTCTGCGCCCTATGATACCAGGCAGTTCCACCATTTGCCAGAGCCCCTCACACTCTTTTTAAACAATTAAAATATGTTAATATCAAGTTTGCAAATGCATACACATTAATTTTTGCATGAACTGTGGACTTTTTGGTATATAATGTATTGTAAGACAGCATATCTTTTGTGTACATAATGTTTTCATTCTGTACAACAGGCTCAGCATTTAAGAAAAGACAACAGGCAAAAAAAAATGGCACAGTGGGCTTCTGTGATGTGTTGTTTGGCTATTTTGTTTAGTAGCATATCAAATAGCAGGCAAAGGCTAAGGCAGACACTCTAAACATGTTGGGAACAAAAGTAGAAAGTTGGCTGGATTTAGGCTGATTTACACAAATCACTGGCTTACAGAAATGTTCCAGAATGGGAAATTCCTGGAGATCTGGGGGTCAAGCCTGGGAAGGGTGGGAATTGGGGAGTGGAGGGACCACAACGGGGTATAGTGCCACAGGGTCCATCCTCCAAAGAAGCCATTTTCTCCAGGTGTTCTGATCTCCGTAGTCCAGAGATCTGCTGTAATTCTGAGAGATATCCTAGCCACATCTAGGTTCCAATGTGTGGTAAATTGTAATAAAATGGTCTGAATCTACCCTTTATATACCACTGGACAAATATTTTTTATTAGGCACTGAAATCTCTCTCTCTCTCTCTCTTTCACACACACACACACACACACACACACACACACACACACACACAGAAACTTGCATTAGATTTACTGGTTAGTGAAGAAAGAAAATATCATAATTTGCTGGTTTGTCAGCATACAAAGAAGTAGGGTTTCCCATCTAATTCTTCTGGGGCCCTTTAAAACCACAACCATCATGGTATCTTTCTGGATTAACTAGTAAAATAGGAGGTAATACTTTGCTGTTCATACCTACCAGATAGACTCTGCTTAGCTACTTCATTTTGTGATGTTTTTCTCTTCCAGTACTTGTGTCCTCGAAGCTCAGTGCCTTATACAAAAAATGTAATGAACTTTGTATTCAGCCTTGTTCTTTTTTTCCCTGTAAAGTGTAAAAATAAAGAACAAGAAAAGCCAAACTACCCATATGAGGGTCTTGAATATTCTCTTTTTCAGTGACCATGCTGCACTGAACCCTGTTTAGGCATGGGAGGTGGCTCATTTATTTCAAGATAACCAAAAGGAAATACATATGCACATCAAAGCTGACATTCTGAGCTACCAAGTTACCATTTGATTCTTTATAGAGTTCAGTTTTCACTTTCATTTTGAGGTGCTGCTACTTGAGAAGGGGCAGGACCAAGGCAAAATACAGGGAACAGTTGCTTAATTCCTTCAGATCAAAGGGACAGAGGTTCACAGAGGCAGGTACCTTTTAAATACAGAAAAACTGTTTCTTAGCTTACATTAGTGAACCTTAACTATTTATCTGCACTTATTACTAGGGCAGTGGAGCTTTAAAAATTGATCTACAGTCAAAAGCTTCTATAAGTTCTAGAGAGTACAACAGTCTAGTCTACATTAGAAGTTGTATTTAATTTGTCCTAAAGGATCAGGCGGCTGTTTTGTCCATTCATTGGCCAGGAAAGAAGCTACTTTCAGGCATGGCAGCCCAGCCTTACTCATGTACATATGGAACAGGGTCCACTGAGGACATGTTCCTATTATGGTAAATGACCATTCAGCCTGCATGTATGTGCATACACCTGTTTGTATAACGGAATCAGTGTGGATATTACTGTGTGCTTGTCAATACTTTTTAGGATAGGAACCTAGTTTCTACAAGAAATTATAGGTACCATGCACTTTTCAGGGTAGGGTGTTTTTCAATAAAACATAAATTATACAGGTTTAGAGGGACAACACATTGTAGATTGGCAACTAACGTTTGTTATGGTGGGTCTCAGGGGTTCGTGGAACTGTAAATAAATAAATAAATACCAAGATGTATTTCAGAATGCCTGCTGGGGGCAGTCACTGGTCTTCTAAAGCAGTGAATGCCTCTGAGAAGTTCTTTAAGGATCTTCCAGGCTATGAGAGAATGTTCCCACAGTTTGATAATCCAGTGGAGCTGGAATTGAGTCAGAGACCCTCTCTCCTGATAGACCTTAGACAATGATGACTCTAGGCCTCAATTTCCTATCTTTTAGGGTGCAGGATTGCCGTAAATCCAAAGGAATAAGTTTTCTCTGCTTAATAGAGACTTAATGCCTGAAAAGGCGCAGCTGTAGTTCTTCATGGCACGGGGGTAAATAACATCACCAGATAATTAACATCCCTTTAAAGGGAGTGGGCTTCATTTGCTTCCCAGGAATATTAATAAGTTATGTAACTTGATTAGTACAAACATGAGCCCAATGAACATTGGGGCAGTGCCTTGCAAATCAAAATGATTGTACAAATGCAAACATTGCTGCGTAATGTAGTGGAATTTCTACAGCATTCTATGAAGGTCTTGGGAAAAGGGAGCTTTGAGAACAAAAGGCAAACCATTTCTTTGGCACTGGGGAAAGGGTCATTTTTGCACCCTGGGGTGTCGCTGCACTTCAAGTTGGGAAGACTGTTACCGCTTTAGGCATGCGGATGGAACTCTGCTACCCAGGTACCAGTTTGCGGTGGTTAGCGCCTGGGCCTTGGCAAGTTCAGCCTTTGCCAGGGTGAAGTTTGGAACTCATTCTTCTCAGTTCCACTGCAGCCGCTCTGGGCTATGCGTTCCCTTGCCGTGTGGTAGTGTCAGTGGGGACCTTGTTCAGATCAGGACCTTTGTCCGGTCACTGCACTCCATTTCAGGTGCTGCTGGCCGCGGAGTGAAATGGAGAGTCAGTGTCTGCAGCCACAGCATGGTCCTTTGGGACACTCACCAGAACAGGTGGACACCCTAGCCAGCACGGCCCTTGTGTTACAAGCTGGGCAGACCTTGCAATGATAACAGCAGGATTGCCCAGAGTGCGGATAGGCTGGCGGGCATGGTCCTTGTGCGACAAGCCGTGCGACAAGCTGGGGCAGACCTTCCAATATAAGAGCAAAGAGGCCTGAAGTGCAGATAGTCTATTTGGCTGTTCAGCATCACCATGAAGGGCAAAGCTCTGGTGTTGCAAGCGGTGGCCAGCCTTGCGATGATAAGAGCAAGGTGGCCAGGAGTGCAGATGGTCTGGTTGGCTATGCTGCGTCGTCATGGAGGGCAAGGCCCTGGTGTTACAAGTGGAGGCTGACCTTGCGATGATAAGAGCAAGGTGGCCAGGAGTGCAGATGGTCTGGTTGGCTATGCTGCGTCGTCATGGAGGGCAAGGCCCTGGTGTTACAAGTGGAGGCTGACCTTGCAAGGATAAGAGCAAGGTGGCCCGGTGTGTTGATAGTATGGTCAGCCATGCTGCCCCTCCAGGTGTGGTGGAATTTGGGGGACCCCGGGTATATTCACCGCACCAGGCGAAAAGTTAATAGGCAACTGAGAAAGACCATGGATACTGGGTCAGGTATGTTTTTGCTGCACCCCGATATACGGGTCGTGTTTCCAGACCTGTATAGGGATGACGGGGTGCATTTGTCTGACAAGGGCAATGGGATATTTTGCAGGACTTGCAGCATAGGATTAGGTGGGCATTAGGATGCTGAGTGGGGAGCAAAGGTCAAAGCAGAGGCTTGGCCTTGGCTGTGGCAGGGTTGTGCAAGCAAGAAAACGGAACTGGTTAGCACCTTACGGCATATCCTGTTAGGGAACAGGGGTTCATCAGGAACTGCCTTCGGATTTCAGGGTCCGGGGTGGGGAATGGTGATCACCTCTACTGGGAACCTTTTAGGGCAGGCTCCTCCATGCAAGTTGGAAGGCTTCAGGGGTAGGCTAGAGGGCAACCAGTTTGCTGGGCTGATGGTCACAAGCCAGAGAGTTGGCTCACGATCAGAGCTGGGTGACCCGCCCTACAAGGGCAAGGGGGTTGGTCAGGGAGTGACGCCTGCCTTGCCTGTTCCATGCTTGCTTAGTTGTTATTGCTGCAATGTTCTGTTAAATAGTTAAGTGGCCCTTGTTTTATTCCAAATCGTTGTCTGTCTCATTATTCTGGCTGGGGGGGCAATAGATTTGACTTGTATGAAACTGAAATGCATGTAGTGAGATCCTATTCATTCCTAGATTTAGAAGTGTGTCACTCTGTTTAGGACTTCACTGTTAGTATCTCTCCCTTATAATAAAGCAGTAGTGGGGACCAACGTTCTAAAAAGCCCGCCTTTAGTGTTTGGCCGGAAGAACTGCCACTCAGAAGACACTGGCTGGGTTGACTGGTTGCTTTGTGCAATCCCGCCCAGCGTTTCAAGGTCTTTTGCATATGGAAGCTGATTGGACTTCACTCCATTCCACACCTCAAACTCCCCCCCCCGCAAGGCAGTTGGAACTGTCAGTTGCATATGGAACCTACTGTAACATACCTCATAGGGTAGTTGTGCGGATCATATGGGGGAGAGGAGAATGATGTCAGCTGCTCCCTAGGCAGAGGCTGTGTGTGTGTGTGTGTGGGGGGGTTGTAAAGACAGACAGGCAGATAAACGTTGGCTGATGGTTGCCAACTCCAGGGTGGAACTCCAGGACATAGGGTTGCCAACTCCAGGTTGGAAACTTCCAGGATATTTTAGGGATGAAGCCTGCTGAGGGTGGGGTCTGAGGAGGAGGAGGAAGAGGGGGACCTCAGACAGATACAATGTCATACTGCCCACACTCCAGACAAGCTGTTGCCAGTCTCCAGGTGACAGCTGGAGAGATCTTAAAACTTTGGCGCTACTTCAAAGTGTTGCAATTTATTGACAGAGTAGTGTTTTGGAAAATCTTTAGGAATTGTTTGGTGCATTTACGATGGGGCTCCTGGGGAACTATTGTTGCCAATCTTGGCCCAGCAGCCATCAAACCATTCTCTTCAACCCCCTGCTGTGCAGCTGACTTTCCCCTAGGGTTGCCAATCTCCAGGTGGGACCTGGAGATCTCCCACTGCTACAATTGATTTCCAGATGACAGAGATCAGTTTCCCCTGGAGAAAATGGCTGCTTTGGAGGGTAGACCCTATGACATTATACCTGCTGAGTCCTTCCGCCCCCCTGCCCAATGCTGCCCTCTACAGAATCCACCCCCCAAACCTCCAGGTATTTCCCTCCTTAGAGCTGGCAACCCTACATTCCCCTCAGTGCCTGTTGGTAGGCAACTAAGCTTGGTCCTGTCACCTACTTTGGCCTTTGGGAGAAAACACATTGGGGCCAGTCCTGATAGGGTTGCCAACTCCAGATGGGAAATTCCTGGAGATTTGAGGGATGGAGCCTGAAGAGGGTGAGGTTTGAGGAGGGGTGGGACCTCAGACAGGTACACTGCCATAGACTCCACCCTCCAAACCAGTCAGTCCCACATAGGGAACCATTGTTGCCAATCTCCAGGTGAGGGCTGGAGAGCACTCAGAAATACAACTGCTCTGCAGAAGGGAGGGCAGAAGTCAGCTGAAGTCAAAGGGGCAGATAATGGTAGGTTGGTGGTTAGCTGGGAAGGAGATGGGGTTGCCAACTACATGCTGACAAATTCCTGGGGATTTGAGGGGTGGAGCCTGGAGAGGGTGGGGTTTGCGGAGGGGTGGGACCTCAGACAGGTAGAATGCCATAGACTACACCCTCCAAACCAGCCATTTTGTCCTGGGTAACAATTGCTGCCAATCTCCAGGTGAGGGCTACAGATCACTCACAATTACAACTGCTCTTCAGGTAGCAGAGATCAGTTCCTCTGGAGAAAACAGTGGACTCTGTCATTATACCCTGCTGAGGTCACCACAGCAAATTGACACTATTTGCCCAAAGCCAGAGCACTCCCCCAGAGCCTCTTTCTAGATCTCGTTGTATTGCTTTCACAACGGGCTTTACTGCTAGTTACTATATACTACTGATATCATTTAATTTGCAAAATGCAGTATAATTATTGTATTTACTTCTAGAACATGGTATGGTATGTTACTATTATTCCTTAGCCTAAGGTGAAGAGAAAGTAAATAGCATGACATCAAAAAATTAGTCCATGACAAAAAAAAAATATCAATGATCCGTCTTGAATTCAAGTGTTTCCAGATATCTACATAAATATCCTACAAAGAGTTTTGTCCAGTGAAGAAACAAGTTTGCATAGATGGGATGCCCATGAGCTCCTTTGTTTGCACGCATCAAACAGCAAGAGCCTGTATCTGCAAAGTGGCCTCAGTTGACATCTGTCCCCATGGAGCCTTCCTCTCTTCTCCCTCCACAACTACTAGCGATGGATCACAGCAAATATGTCTGCTTATAAGTGTATCAACTTCATGCATTTAAAGTGTGTGCTGTTAAAGTGGCACACTTAGATAAGATGCATCTTATCTATGACTTGCCAACCAAACCAAATTGTGACTTTGTATTGTTCTATTTGCATAAAATTTAGCACAAGCTTTAGAGCAATGCCTTGTGAAACATACTGTCCAAACTGGGTCAGACAAACACTTACTATTGGAGAAGCGACAGCCTGCTAAGAGTCTAGTTACTGTAAATACTGCTGATAGAGTAATTTAGTCCACTTGTACCCTAGAGGGAACTGTGGAGCATTTAGGGTTTATTGAATGTTTTATCCTTGCAGTTCAGACTACCCCTTGTTGTTTCTCTCTCTGCTGTGTAGTAGTTTGTGTTAGTACTTGTGCTCTGAAGGCATCTCTCTTTTATTAGTGGCCTGGTTCAGTTATTGTCTTTCTTCAAAATCCTCTTGCAGTAAATTCTTTAAAAGCAAACTCCAAAGCATGGATTGGATTATTTCTGAACACTGCTAACATTTAATACTTTGCACATTTCTATATATATCATTGCACACCTTTCAAAATGCCCTGTGCAAGTGGAAAAGTCTGTTTGAATACGATAGAGTGGTGTAACGCAATGCACTGTCTTAAGAGAAAAAATTCTACCACCTGTAGAAGAGCCTTAAACCATTCCACCAATAAAATGGAATGGTAGGATCTAACGTAATTAATTATTTCTCACAAAGATACTTGTAGCTTGATGTACGATCAATGTGAGCACTTTGCAAACACCTCCCTTATTCGAGGTCAGGTATACAGGTAATTGAGCATCAGGAGATAAGAGTTGACAGAATTTTACCTTCTGTCTTTTAATTTTTTTTTAACTGTTTTTCTGAGTTTCTGTTGAGGCACATTCATAGTTTGCTGAGGAATTATTTGATAAGATATTCTCATTTTCCAGTAGGATTTCTCAATAATGGACAGATACTTTTTCTTCATAATGATAGCTGAAGTTCTCAAGAGCTAAAAGGCACTTTGTTCTCAGGAAGACAAACTGTTATTTCGTTCCCCTGAAGAAGTTTCTAATATGATGGATAAAGTATTAAAAATTGGACGAAACGGTAATGTAAATCCCACTAGAAATATTGCATCTATTATTTCATTTTATGCCCATTGCTCTAGTTTCTGCCTGATTTAAGTTAGTTCAGTGTGAAGAAAGCTGTGGGCATTTCCTTTATAACAACTACAGCAAAATTCTTCATTGAATATTTACCAGTCCTGATTTGCTTCTTCGTTTGATGGGCCTTCATCACATGATCTAAAAAGAGAATCATCATTTAGTAGTTCAGTGGCATAATGTTTCATAATGCCATCAAGGGGATCACAACAGTCTAAAGGTTTTGCTGGTATTTTGCTGATTGGGAATTTAAGGGCTGTTTTCTACATAAAGAAAAAGAACTATGAGCAGTTTCATGCTAAACTGTCTGAGCTAACTATAGCTGTAAGTCTGGAATTCTCTCTGCTTATGGCTGGCTTTATATTTCTTATGGCTTGTTATTTAATTGCTATCATGAAAAGAAGGGTGATATCTGTAATATTTCTCATTGTCAATGCAGTTTGCTGTCCAGGGGACTGCATACCTGACTTCAGTTTTCATAAACTATTATCTAATCCCAGCTAAACTATTACTTACTGGGTAGACTTGAAGCAAGCCATGAAATCTCAGCATCAATTGTAATCTGTAAAATGGGATTAATATCAACTCCCCTCACCAAATGAACAAAATAAAGACTGACCTATGGAAAACTTAATTTATTTTATTTATAAGTAATTATCTAAGGCCCCGTTCACACACTGAATTTGCCACAGGAGAGCCACAAATGTTGGGTGGATTTTCCGGGTGCGATCACACTACAACATCTGGTGAGCGTAATGCACCCGTGGCCAACTCGTGGTGCCCTGCTGAAAATGTGTGGTTAAAAAGTACCTGGACAAAAGTACTGGCAAATGGTTTGCCACGGGCTGCCGATGGACTCCTTCCATGTGATTGCGCCAGTGCGGCTTTTCCTTCTGCCTGTCTTCATTGAAGTGCAGGCACCAAGGGACGGAACCGTGGTGTGCCACCGATGCGTCTGATTGCGTTCTGGCAGGTCTAACTGCGCCAGCGCAAATAGCCATGCCTCCCCCCCCCCGCGTTATCTGGCCCATGTGACCGGGGCCTATGATACTTTTCCTTCATGGTTTAAAACAGACCATGAGAATTAAAACATTGGCCCCGGTCACACGGGCAGGAAACTGCGGGGGAGAAGCGTGGCTGTTTGCCCTGGGGCAAACTACTGCACACTCGATCAGACCTCCCGTGGAGGTCCTGTGGAGGTACCGTGGAGGTTCCATGGCAAGGGAGAGGTGCTGATCACAGGACAAGCCGGCACACAATGAAGAAGCGCGCACCGCGGCAAACTGTTTTTTTTGTGTGTGTATGCGACGAATGTGCATGCTCCGTTGGGTGCGTGTGCGCATCCACAGAGACGTGGACAAAAAACCACACCTTATTTGCAAGGGGACATGGGCGGGCGCCGGATGCCACCGGAAACGCGATCAGACGCCCGCCCTTGCCCCGCAGTTTCCGGAAACTAGTACCTCTGAGGTACTAGTTTTTTGCCACGCAGTTTCGGCTGGAAGCCTCGGTTGTGCCACGGGAGTACTACGCTTCCCAGATGTGCTGGTGAGATCGCGCCCGGAAACTCCGCCTGTTTTCCGTCTCACTTGTGTGGCTTCTGTTCCGTGTGACCGCAGCCATTATTTTAAAAATTGAAAGACAATTTCAAATAGCAACAACTCTTTAACAGTATTCATTTTCCTTTTATAATGAAAATCAATTCCTAGATAGAGAGGCCTGGTGAACAGATGAGTTATAATTGTTTATCATTTTATCCCACCATTTCTCTAAGGAGATCAGGGTAGCATACATTTTCTCCCTTCATTTTATCCTCATAACAACCCTGTGAGTAGATCAAGCTGAGATAGAGTCTGTGGATATGTAAGGGTAACTAATTAGAATTATACAAGTGGAGAAACTAATGGGGAAATTCTTTCACTGATCCCTACGATCTCCTCTGGCTCTGACCACCACCTCCCAGCCACCTTTCTCTACTTTTCCCCCTCACTGCCACTCTTCCAAGAACATAAGAAGAGCCCTGCTGGATCAGACCAGTGGTCCATCTAGTCCAGCACCCTGTTGCACAGAGTGGCCAACCAGTTCCTCTGGAGGGCCAACAACAGAGCATAGAGGCCAAAAGCTTCCCCTAATGTTGCCTCCTGGCACTGGGACTCAGAGGCTGACTGCCTCTGAATGTGGAGGTTCCCCTCAGTAACTATGGCTAGTAGCTACTGATAGACCTATCCTCCATGAATCTATCTAATCCACTTATAAAGCTGTGGCCATCACTACATTCTCTGGCAGTGAATTTCGCATTTTAATCATTCTGTGTGTAAAGAAGTTACATCTTTTTCCTTCCACACCTCACTCCTTCTCCCCTGTTACCCCCAACACTGTTCCTTACCTCCCCCTTGCCCTCCTGTCACCCCCTCTTTCCTTACTCTGATTACCTTGCCAACCACCATGTCCTTGTCACTCTGCCTGCCCACCCTTCTCCTTGCTGTGGGCCCCACACAAGTGAGAAACCCTCCTCGCCTGCCCTATATCACCCTGTCATTTGCTCTCTTCCAATCATTGTGGTGCAGCCTCCTCAGACTGAGTGGAGGCACTTAGCTTTTAAGCTTGGCCTGCAGGTCACTTAGATGCAGGCCCACTGAGGGAGGATGAGGAGGAAGAAGCGGCAATGCTGCCTGATCTGTGCCTGACCTGCCAGTGCTTGGTTCTTGGTCTTATAGTGAGTAGCTTTTGTGCCTCCTCAGATAAAAGGAGAGGGAGGGAGGCAGTGGTGGCACTCACAAACACTTCTGTGTCTTGGGTAAATTTACTCCCCTTTCTATTCCAATTTTTCTGCAAACATGGGGGTCTATCAAGTTTGCAGGAAAATGTCTGTATTTTGTCCATGGCCCAATCCACAGATTTAAACATCCACAGAAGGGATTGTGTTGACTATTAGATATATTGATAGTTAAAGTTGGCTAGACTTTAGAATATGCTCTGTTTCTGCTGACATTTGACAATCAGAGTTAAGCTTTTATGGACATAGTATTGTAGTATACAGTTTTACTAGCTATCTGAATGTATTGTGAAATACCTGAAGGTCCCTCTTCTGAAGGTCCCACTTCTTATAATTCCTGGAAAGTATGGAGGAGTATTCTATTGTTGGATATTTATTTATTTTATTTATTTAACTTTTGATTTCTATACCGCTCTATCCCAGAGGTTCTGAGCGGTTTACATGGCTTATTAATACTCCTAACTAGGGCCACACAATAATCGGGGAAGGTGAGTGCCTACCAGGCACCCTGCCGGCTAGTTGTTCTTCCAGCGGCTCTTCTCTCCTCTAACTCCACGCAGTGGGCATCTTCGGTTCGGTTCCGCAGCAGCTCCCTCTGGGGCAGTTCCTTTGTTCACGACTATGCGATGATCACTGCACCGGCCTCCGTCCTGGTTGGCTCCGGCCGTGCTGCGCCGCCGCGTCTCCGGACCAATCCCCACTCAGAACACTCGCCTGCTCAATGTTGAATTTTGCTGCCATCCTCCGCTGGATCGCCAAATCACCCTGTTGTTGCCAACACCATTGCTCCTCTCGCCGCCGCTCCACCGGAATGTGGGTGCCCCCCCACCTAAGGCAGGTGCCCATTTATCTACTTGCTATGCTTTCGAACCGCCATGGATATCTGCCATGAGGGATGAGTTAAGAGGCAGAGTGCTTCTGATAGCCAGATGCTATAGAGCAGTCAGCAAGTGTTGGCTGTGGTCAGCGGGTCCTGCTTTCATACTTCCCTGTGGCATCTGGACACAGCTGGAAACAGGATGATGGAGTAGGGGGGTAATTGGTCTGATCCAGCCTGATTAGTGTACTTAAGCAATGGAGTCTGAAGGGAAAAAAATCTATTGAAGAGAATCTGACTTTCTGAATTTCACTGCTTATCCTACTTCTGATTCCTTGAGTATTTTCCAGGCAGTCCCATAATGAAAATAGAAAAGCTTTTGCTCATGATTAAGCTAATTTAAACCTGTGTTTCCACTAAGGAAAAGCATTTAGATTCTTGTAATGAGGCACTTTCTAAGCACATTAGACACATAAAATGGTCCACACCTATTCATTATATCATGTGGGTCCCAAAATTATTTTCTGAGACTTGGACACTACCGTCCTTTAAGGCAGTCTCCAACAAGGACCTTGATACAATTACTTTGATTTCAGCAATGTTACTCTGCTGTAAGCACTTTGAGATTGGGCCACTGAACTGCATTTTGGATCATAGCCAGGCAGCGTGAGCCACAGAATGTATTGAACCAACTTATTCCATAATTATATTGGCAGGAAGAGGAGGGAAGTACATGCTGTTCTGTGCCTCCAGAGAGGCTTTAAATAAGTGCAATGTGTTACAGGCAAGGAGTGAAAGAGTTACTGAAACGTGGTATTGCAGTAATCCTTCCTATAGTCTATTGCACTGATACAAACTTCCCTCTAGAGGCTTAGAATTGCACTAACCTGAGGCTTGGGTTGTTAACAGACTATAGCTTTTCAAATAGACAGAGTTAGTATTATACAGCTGTCATTGCCCATTCATTTTTTTTATTCTGCTCTAGTCTCTGGTCAAACTATATTTTTCCTGATTTTTCAAGTGGTTCAGACTGTGCCAACACACACACACAGAAATCCAGAAGTATGCTCCGTTCTTCTTCAATATATGGTGCACATTTCAATGTGACCATCATCATGTCAACTACGTTGTACCCATAATGAGTAAAATTCCTCTTCCCTCACAAAGGGATGGGATACTTTTGGAAATGTTTTGGAGAAAATGACATTATTTACTTTGCGCCAGTAACAGGATGGCAGCAGATCTCTTTGAAAAGAAAAAGGAAGTGCAAAGTTTACTCCTGAGTGATATTGACTAGATTGGGCATTACTTGCAGTCTGGTTCAGTAAACTTTGCATCTTCTTGAAATTCTGTGGGTCTAAGGGAAAACAAGGAAATCAGGTCATCTACCACTCAGCCCCTGGCCTGGTACAGAACCTGAGAGCAAACATAATTTAGTTTGGGCTACTGGCTGAATATTGCAGTTGGAAGTAGTATGCATGTAGACGTTTACAAATCACTCTCTAGAGATTCACTATATATTTTGTTCAAATTATGGTCACTACATAGGCTTTTATGTGTATGCAGAAGACACCACCTCCCTGTGCTCAAAAATAGCATGCTTTTTAAACCATGCACTATCAAGTAAAATATCTCTCCTTTTAATCCACATAAACAAAGATGGGAAATAGTATATATAAATAAGTACTAACTTCACCAGATAATTTGGCATACATGGACATAACATGGTAGATAACTAATGGCAATTCCTCTCAGTAGACAAAAATGATGAATTTTTCAGGACAAAGCCATTTTGAACTTTGGACATGTTTTTAAAGACAATTTTAGGAACACAGAAGTTTCGAAAGTCCTTCTTAATAACAGAGTAGTCAAGAAATGCCTTTGTAATTATTTGTTCTGCTAAATTTTATGCTATTTTTCCAGCTTCTTCTCTGTAATCAAACATGGCATTTAACAAACATTTGGTCTAAATGATACAATTCACTCAAGATATTACCTACGTGGTTGGGTTACAGACTTCCTTTGGGAGGGAGGCCTTATATTCAGATTGGCAAAGGGGATCTAGAGTTTGTCTAAGGTAAACATTGAAGTCTCGGGCCTTAAAAGAGCTCTGTTCCAAATGTTGAGTTTATACTTGTTTGAGGTTATCAGGTGTTGATGCAGGGGTCATTTGGGGGGGGGACGCGGGGGGACGCCATCCCCCCGGGTGAGGTGCGGGAGGGCGGGGCCTGGAGCTCCCTGCTAGTGCCCGCTGGAGGTCGCCGCCGGCTGTGGGGAGGGCACACTTCCGGTGATGTCAGGGGGTGTGGCATATGCTAATGAGTTATGCTAATGAGTTCCCCTAGCTCTTTTTCTACAAAATGACCCCTGTGTTGATGTCATATGATAAATAGTTCTGGGCAATAGATTTGCAGTGCAATCCTCAGATGAGTTATGTCCTTCTGAACTTCAACAGATGTCAATGGATTTAGAAGGATGTAAATCCTTTTAGGGTTGCACTGTGCATTTCTGAATGAGCTTGGACTGAATATTTTACTCCCATGGGGTGGGGTGGGGGGAAACAGGAAAAAGTTGAGGAAAACCCTTACAGCCCTCCTGCATTTAGGTCGCCCCTGCCCATCCTCTACTGTCTACCTAGATTATGTTTTCTCTGCTGTAAAGCTGCTGATGCTGGATGAGAGCTAATATCATGGAAGTGATAAAGGAGGAAGACGCCTCTGCTGCTCCAAGGAAGTTATCATCTGTGCACAACCTTCAAATCACGTGTGTTCTCTTCCAGAGCTCCTAAATGTTTGAAGGCTTGCTCTAGCATTTGGATAAATGAGAGATGGGAGATGACTGGACTAACCACTGAAGGAGAGTTCTTAGTGGAAAGCATAGTAAACTGGAGGTGTAGCTTTGCTTTTGGATTTTGAGAGAGTTTCTTAGCCTGCTGTATGGTACCAGCTGTTTTTTAGTAGAACATGGAGCTGTTAGTAAATGTATCTATCTATAGACATTTACACTACACATTGCAGATTTTTTAAAAAACCCATTAGTTTTTTAAAAAACACACAAAGCTTGACACAATTTAAAATGTTTGACTTTTCGTGTCATCTGTTATTATACAAAATTCACAAAAACCACAGAGTACCAGTGACCAGCAGTGTTTATTATGTTTAACTATCTTTGAAACATTAAAGACATCCAAAA
The DNA here is from genome assembly GCF_001447785.1 of Gekko japonicus. Lineage (NCBI taxonomy): Eukaryota > Metazoa > Chordata > Lepidosauria > Squamata > Gekkonidae > Gekko > Gekko japonicus. The sequence continues at coordinate 679,749 of NW_015175375.1, read as the reverse complement.
ATTAAAAAAATAAAAATAAAAATAGGGCAGGCATTTGTGCACTGGCATTCAGAGAAAATACAATGATAAAAAAGAAATGTTGAGGTTTAATGATACAATGATCATAAGAATTTCTGAGAATGCCTGGTGGCTTTTTCACTTTGATACATAGAAATCTCTTAGTTAAAACTTTACTAAGAGGTTTGTACTTGGATAATAAGTAAATGATGATAATGCCTACATTGGGAGCAGAGATACTGTTTAATTTCGAAACAGCACAGCATGTTATAATTCTTCAATATACAATATTAATTGCGTAAAAGGGAATAGCTGGTTGCTCCCCAATTTTCTTTATTTTCTTTTTAAATGTTTTCATGAACTTAGTTGTACTATTTTAGAACCTAAGTGGCTAGAAGAAAACCCCATCTTGCCACACTTTGGAAAACATTCTAGCCCCTTAGCAATTAAAAAAAAGACTTTGGAACTGAAGGAATCAAATGACCTTTTATTAGAGAGGGAACTGATGACTTAAGCATGCACTGAAGGAACTATTGCAAACATCTGGTTTAAAATCAGTTTCCTAATCCATGCAGATTTTTTTAAAAAAACGCTTCCCAATCCATTTGAGTTTATTAGATTCCCAGAATGAATGGTCTTTGTTTTCATGTGGACAGAGCTTTAGAAGAAGGTGGCTTCTAGAAGACAAAAACAAATCTAATCTATTTTCCTTGGATTTGGTGAGGGTTTTTTAAAAAAACAAAACAAAACCCAGTGTATTTATAATCCCATGAAAATTGGTCATAGCCAGCAGCAGATAACAATTGCTAGGTTAATTAATTAAGTGACTATAAAGGGGAGATGGAATAAACTGCTGGTTAGCTTTGGCTGTGAACCAGATACAAAAGGGGGGGGGAGATGATTATGGAGGCAGAGCATTTTTATGGTTTGTCGGTGTTAATTTTAGAAGTATAAAACACAATGAATTAGATATAGTTATTCCCAGAGGTCAGTAATCAAGGTGTTGTAGTTTTTAAATCTTCCTTGCATTTAAGATTCAAAAAAGCAAGAACAGCTAAACAGCAAGAAAAGGCATATTTTTTTAAAAAAATAACAACTTGACAGGGGCATTTGTACTAGTACTCTTTTCCCAAAAAACTTACTTTTCAGATTCCCTAGCATTATTTTCTTAACATATCTCCAGTAAGGAACATTAAAGCCCCCTAAAAAGTATAAAACAAACTGCCTGTCAAGTCTGAAAATGAATGTTTGACAAAAATATAGTTTGGGTTCACATTTTAAATGTAGTCTAAATACTGTCTGAAGAAATAGTCACACCAAGTTTAAATAGTGGTTGCCAAATGATAATTATATTGTTTTATTTTAAATCATATGATGGAGTTGTACCACATGACACAGTAAGCACTAAGTGAGGGGGTTTTTTTAGTATCATAGTGTAGGGATTTTTTTAATATTAAAAAACCCAGAAATCTCTTTAAAATCAAACAGCTAATTTCTACTATAAACGTTCACTTTTTCTGTCTCTTTCCTCACAAGTCATTCTCAATATTCTGAGAACAAACTGAGAACTGGTGGTAAATGCTTCCTAAATTTAGCTCAGTACCATAAAATGAATTTATATAAACATTTCAGGATGACAAAAACCAAGAAAGGAGGCTTTAAGAATAGTTCTTGGATGAGCTCTGTCCTTCAGAAAGCTTTGTTGCAACATAGTTTATAAACTGCTGAAAGATATTAGGTAAGAGAGCAGCAATTCTTAAACAAAACAATAATTTTTAAAAACACACAAATAAAAGACTGGTATGGTAACCATTTTTGAAACAGCGTATAATTTAACATGTAGATCTGCTTTATTTTATGGAAATAGACTGCCAAAGGCATCAGTCTCATTATCAAATAGATAAATAGAGGAATGTGTACTTATTGTGGGACCTAGCTTCTCCCCCATTTTATGCCTCTGAGTGGTATTTGTTGATATCTACAACTTCTGCAGTTTAGACTTTTCCCCCAAGGAATGTTTTGAAGAACAAAAAAACAAAATAAAGATTTAAAATAAAACAAAAATTTCTAGTGTACAGAAGGAAAACTGAAAGCAAACATATAGTTCCTTTTTCTTTTCCAATTCTAACATGAACTGGAGGAATGGATCTCTTTCAGAGACTGTGTTGTCTTGTAAAAAGGGTGTGTTGGTATTTGTTACCTACAGCTTCCTGAAATATAGCTGCTTTAAATACTAGAAAATATCCCTCCTCATCAGAGATTGTTACCAGTTTCCCAGTGGGAGCTGGAGTTTTCCTGGAATAACTGATCTCCAGACTACGGCAATCAATTCCCCTGGAGAAAACGGCATCTTCAGAGGGTGGACACGATGGCGTCACATCATCATGGAGTTCTCCACTTTCCTTGAATGCCACCCTTCCCAGGTCGCACCCCAAATCTTCAGGAATTTCCCAACCTAGAGCTGGCAGCTTTACCTACCTAGGAATCTAGAGTATCCGAATGCACTAGCTCCTGTTTTTATGTTGACAGAACTACATCTATCTGATTATCAGGATCATTTGGGATAAATAAGATTTGTACTGTAGCTGATTTCCTACTGAGGTCACTGGGATTTAGAAGAATGTAACAAGGACACAAAATGCAATGAAGACCTTTTATGGCTTCTATCCCTAACTGCCAGGAACAATTGGTACCCAGAAGAACTCTTTTTGCTCCAAAATGTTGGTATACTGCAGAATACCACTGGTGTTCCTAGGATGTGGGTCCAGATGCCTCAAGGCCAAGCATAA
>NW_015175375.1:674004-676920 GCF_001447785.1 Gekko japonicus | reverse complement strand
GTCACATCAGCTGTTCCTAAAGCAACGGTCCAGGGAATCACTATTGGGGGGGGGAAAGATCATTAGATCTATTAGAACTTTTCCTCAGGAAACAATTACTGAAATACTGAAGTTGCCTTATCAGTGATGGGGACTGTAGTGTGATAACGTTTTTTTAGCCATCGGTGTTGTTTTTAAAGGTTGAGATTACATGGATTTTTTTTTTACTACACCAGGTTATATGATTCCCGAATGCTGCATTTTAACACATAACATTCAAGAGCCTTGTTGTTTATTGACTATTAAGGACAGGAATTTTTGTGATCATGGGAGTCGATGTAGGTTTTTGAAATTAGAAACTAATAAAAATATCACACTCTTCATGGTGGCTAGCATGTTTAATTGGCTCACAGTAGGAAACAACGAAAGAGTCAAGAATGTTTTCTTCTTCACTCAGAGAACTGTTGTGTGTTCTATCAATTACTTGTGAATGAAAAGCAGAGAAGAAAATAAAATGCTGTTTACGAAAGCAACTAGCAAGGCTTTGAACAGAATATTGGAAGAGCACTATGTGAATCAAAATTTAATACTGGGTTTGGAAATATAAGGTTGTTTATTCTGCTGGAAAAGTACTGCACCTCCCCAAAACAATTGTCTGCTCTTAAAGTAATGTTGCTGGAATGAAAAGTCTTATGTTTTAAAGAATTCTGCTTTCTGCAACTAAACAGCCCTTTCAAAAGTCCATTAATTTGTTATTCTAGAATACTGGCATTTGCTCTTTCTAGGTTTCTTTTTCCCTAAGAGCTTGCTGTATTCCTTAGCTTGATCTATGTACACACAAAGCATTTATAAATTCACTGTAGCTTAGTTTTGCAGAATTATAAACAAATGCTAAGTGTGGTACTTTATCCACACCGACATATTTAGTATTTCACAAGTGCCTAAATCTGTCTTCAACCTTCCTCTCGCTTCTAGGTTATACTGTACTGCCACCTTCTGTTTTATTGCCCTATAGTGAACAAGTCCATCAAGCACATAGTGGAGGAAAGCAAAATTATGTGTGTTATTTTCATGAACCTAGTTTAAATCGGGGCCCGTTTTACTGAAATCTAGATTCTTATATTATTTAGCACCTTTGGAGGTCTTTTGGACATTCTACAACTGATGCTCCAAAATCCCCAAGAAAAGCTGTTGTAAAAGTTAGTTTCAGAAGGAAAACAGTGTGGATGGTGTGGATTCTATGAAATTCATGTTTCCGTTCACATACCATGGGGAAGGGGAACAGTACAGTGGCAGTCCATCATCTGAGGAGATATATTGCACTCTCCAGTGGGATCATAAAACAATGCCACATTACACAAGAGATGTATAAGCCTTGGCAAAGATGGTGTTGGGAGTATACCTATACACTTGAGAAGCAAAGCAAACAAAACTGAATAATTCTTTCTGTAGTTTTTAAACATTCTTCTTGAATTAGTAATCTTAATAAGTGGGGACCCACAAGAAACTTGTGGGGTTGGGAAGGTGGCAACAGTGGTGGGGGCAGGAGTGAGCCTGCTTGGGGCACAGGCAGCTGCACTGGGCTGGTAGTAGGAATAGTGGGAAGATAGGAGGGTGATCCCCCCCCCCATCCATCAGCAATTAACTGCTGCCCAGCAAGGCAGTGTGAAGCTCACCTTCTGCTGGCCCCTGGGAGCCTCTTGAAGCTGCCACCACTCCCAAATGCCTGACACTTCTTTTCCAGATGGGTTCCACTCCTGCAACAGTGAATGGGAAAAGCCGCACCTTCCTTCCCCCTTGCCATTGTCCATGCTGCCAGGCCTGCTGTGGCTCCCAGCCGCCACCCCCCACAAGAGCAACACAGCTGGGAGCCGCAGCTCCTGGCCTCCCCACCCCACTGAGAGTTGCATGGCCGGGTGCCATGACTCCTGGCCTTCCTCCCCCATGAGACTGATACAGTCAGGTGCTGTGGCTCCAGGCCAACCCCCCCCCCCACACACACACATGTGGACTGTGGAGCGATGCAACCAGGCCCTCTGAAAAGTTTTCAGGAGAGATTTAACCCCCTCATGTAATTTCTTGCCGATTTTGGATTTTTCTGCAAACTTCAGGGTCCACCCAAGTTTAGAGAAAAATCTCCTTTATCTCAGTATGTACCCAATCCAAGGATTTAGGTATCCACAGATCTACCTACACATGAGAAATAGATATCTAGATTACCAAACATAATAGATAATAATTGATGTGGTGAGTGAACATGTTCACGACTATTGTTATTAAGGCTCAAAATGCTAATACTTCAGTGCACTGGGTGTGTGTGTGTGCATATATATGTCTCCAAAAGCTACTTTTGCAAGCATGAGCACCAGTTTGGAGAACAAACCTGACTAACAGGACTAGAGCTGGAATTGCATCAGGACAAGCACAACTGTGCTTTCTTCTGTGCGTTGAAGTGAATGTATGTGCCCTGGGTTCCTGTATTTTTACCAGCACAGTTCAAGTCTTGGTCCTCACCTTTAAAGTGATACATGATGTTAGGACCATTACATTTTCAGGAACGGTTATACCCCTTAATCCCCTATCCACTAAGACTGGGAGGGAGAGACTCAGCACTATACCTGTTCTGTTCAGAATGTTAAAGTGATGGAGATACTTGGTATATTTTAGGTGGCGGTCACACGTGCGAGATAAACTGGGGTGGTGGTGGTGAGGCTATTCCCTCTGGAGGAATTTGACCCGTAGTTCATTGGTCACACAGTCTTTTGAAGCTGGGGGCACAGCCTGCCACTGCGTGATCAGATGCAACCATGGGTGAGTCGGGGTTTTCTTTGCCATTTGTTTCCGATTCACTTAAACGGAGAATCGATTAATCGTATCTCAGCACTGAGGGCTCCCTATGGAGTGTGCGATGATGTGCATACTGGGGGGGGGGGGGAA
>NW_015175375.1:652304-673774 GCF_001447785.1 Gekko japonicus | reverse complement strand
TTCATGCCTATGGTGCAGTGTGTGATCGTGCCCTTAAACTTTCTTTTTAAGATGCCTTTTGACTCTTGAGCATATTGGCTTTCTGCTTCAGTGTTTTCTGCTTTTGAATATTGTACTGCTACTGTAAGATGGTTGACAATGTTTACAAAGAAAAATTAAAATAAATACATGTAGGATCAGGCCAGGAAATGTCCTAAGTATACAAATGTTTTTTAAAAGCAATGCCTCAATCCTAACTTGAAGCCTGACATATTTCCAAAGGCTGATACCAAAGCAAAGGCTTTGGATGGACTGCCAGAAGAATGGAGCTCACCAACTTACTTTGCTATTCATACTTGGCCTATGAATGGTCTCATCAGGTAGTTATTCTCAGCCAACTACAGGAATTGCAGTCAGATCATGGAGGAAATGCTATCATTCTGGCATGCAGTTAAGTTTAAACTGTACATTTATATTAAACTAAAACTTTGACCATCAAAATTACTGTCATCCAGTACTCCAATTCATAGTTTCATAACAAAGACGGTACTTTTCCATAGTTCTCCATGGTTCTGTTGCTTTTAAACTGTATTGGCCCTGTCATGGCAAAGTCTTGTTTTCTTTTTTAATGATGTTTAGGCAATGTATTGACCACAGTTCGTCTTAACTATGGTTTCACACAGACATCCTGGTTTCCTGGCACCACCCTTTCCCCAGAACAGCCAGAATAAAAACTTCTCTCACTCTTTCAAGCAATCTCCATAGTTGATGAAACCAGCATTTGGGGAAGCAGACCAGGACTGAGTGAACATCTGTGAGCTGAAGCCTGGTTTTATAAACTGAACAGACTTCCAGGTGTGGCATGCAGATCTCCTGCTTTTACAACAGATCTCCAGATTACAGAGGTCAGTTCCCTTGGAGAAAATGGCTGCTTTGGAGAGTGGACTCTATAGCATTGTGCCATGCTGCAATGCTCTATGGCATTGTGCCATGTCCCTCCCCTCCCAGAACCCTGTTCTCCCCAGGTTCCACTCTCAATATGTCCACATATTTCCAGAGCTGGTAACCCTAGATATATATGATTTCAAACATAATGGAAGACATCTCTGGCTAGTATTGTCTCTGGCTAGTATTGTCTATGTATAAGATGCCTGTCAAACTGCATCTTAAGAGAAGTACTGGGATTTGGTGAAAAATAGCAGCTCTTTGTCAAGTCCTCTCCCATCTCCTTGCCTAGTATGCAGTAAATTTATCCTATGTTCTATTATTATGTTATAGGTTTTTTCACCTCTGCCAACAGTAACTAGTGATGAGGAGCAAAGTAGAGAACACACAATGTGATGATGTCATTACAAAAGGATTTACTACACATTACAGAGAGGGAGAATTTGAACAGTTATTTCATAGCATAAGGTGGCTGTGAAAATAAAGTGAATCTTGTAAACTCTGATTTAAGCAATAGTGAAGTACTGAGTGAAAAATGGCCTCCACCTGAACCAGAATGAAGCCAACCTGCTGGTGCGTAACATAAAAAAGATGGCAGAGCAGCTTTTAAAGTGAGCTAGGGTGGAAAGCCAACAAGAGCTGAGAAGCATCCATTTTGGACAGATTTGTCCCAAAGGAATGAAGGGGAAAATACTTCTGATTGCACAAATGGGGATTAGGTGGATAAGGAAAATGAGGATAAAGTAATGCAGGATAGCCAGAGCGGAAAAGGCACACACTATAGATGTCTACAGAGAAACACAGTGTGGAGGTGTTTCTATGCAAGTCTTCAATCCAAAACGGAGGAGATGAAGTGCTTGGATTTAAGGGACCACATAGATATAGTGAGCATAACAGAAACCTGGTGGAAAAGAGAGAATCAGTGGGAAATGGTCATCCCTCCATGCAAACTCTATAGGAATGACAGGGAAAGGCTTACTGGAGAAATTGTTGCTATGTATGTCAGGGAGGGTAGGGTGTTTAACAAACTAGAAAAAGGGCTGACTCTTCCATAGAATCACTGATGGTGGCAATACCAGGCCCCAAAAGTACTTTAGTGCTGGGGACGTGCTCTCGGTCCCCTAACCAAAATGCTCAGGGTGATTTTGAGATAGAAAATGAAATTAGAAAGACATCCAAAGGAGAGGGAGTTGTAATAATGGGCAACTTTAACTACCATCATATTGACTGGATAAATGAATATTTCAATTACACCAAAGAGGTAAAAGTTCTAGATACCCTAAACGACTGTGCCCTAGAAGAGCTGATCATGGAACCAACTGGAGGAGAAGCTACTTTGGACTTAATCCACAGTGCTGCTGTTGAGCACCTAGTGCAAGATGTGGAGGTGATTGAGCCAATTGGAAACAGTGATCACAATAGTATCATATTTAATTCACTGTATTTAGAAAAGTGTCAGGGAACTCCAATATGGTCATACTTCACTTCAAAGGATGAAACTTCTCTAAAATTAAAAATCTGATAAAAAAGAAGTTGAAAGGAACAGTCAAGTGGGTCAGATCTCTTGAAAAGGCTTGTGGGTTAATAAAAACCTCAATACTGTGAGAACCGGTTAACATTGTTAACGCTGTTTAGCCTAGAAAAAAGATGAGTAAGGGGAGGCATGATAGAGGTTTATAAAATTATGCATGGCATGGAGAAAGTGGACAGGGAAACGTTTCTCTCACTCCCATAATACTAGAACCCATGGCCATCCACTGAAGTTGAAGGGTGGAAGATTCAGGACAGGAAAAGGGAAGTATTTGTGGAACTTGCTGTCACAGGATGTGGCCATGGCCACCAACATGGAAGGCTTTGCAAGGGGAGTGGACAAATTTATGGAGGATTGAGCTATCACTGGTCACTAATCATGATAAATATCTACTCCCTCCAATACCAGTTGCTGGGGAGCACAGGCAGGATGATGCTGTTCCAGTCTTCCTGTTTGTAGGCTTCCTAGAGGCAGCTGATTGGCCACTGTATGAATGCCAGACTAGATTGACCTTTGGTCTAATCCATCACGGTTCTTATGAAAGGGAATCTGTATATCAGAATGTGAAAGAAACCTTTATCTGCTGACTCATCCCATAGGCATCTTTTTCTGTGAGTTCAATAGCACAGGTGTCTTGTAAAGAAACAATCTGGCAGTTCTCTGGATCTGCTTGGGCTGCTTTCTGATTTGTTAATGGTATTTTTGGTCATGGTCAAGAGTATCAGGAAAGTGTAAGCACTACACACAACCATGTTGCTCAGAATAGGGAAACATCTGGACTATCCCAAAAGGAATGTGTTTCTGTACTTGAAAATACCATATTTTGCTTAAATTGACATGATTATCCTAATTTACTCTGACTATAACATTTGGATTTATAATTTGGTAGTTTATGGAAGGAACTAGAGAGGAAAGGCATATGCTGGAGCATAGGAAGACAATTTGTATCAACAGGCCAGACAGCAGAAATGAACCAAGAGAGAAAATGAAATAGGTACACAGTGTGCATAAATGAGGGACCACTCTCCAAACTTCTATTTAAAAAACGAGACTTTTTGTTCCAAGTTAGAATTTGGTCTGAAGCAAATGCTATGCTGGGGATTATTAGGAAGGGTATTGAAAACAGATCAGCCAATATCATAATGCCCCTATATAAATCAATGGTGCGACCTCATTTGGAATACTGTGTGCAGTTCTGGTCACCACACCTTAAAAAGGATATTATAGCTTTGGAAAAAGTGCAGAAAAGGGCAACTCGAATGATAAAAGGGTTGGAACACTTTCCCTATGAGGAAAGGTTAAGGCGCTTAGGGCTCTTTAGCTTGGAGAAACGACGACTGAGGGGTGACATGATTGAGGTTTATAAGATTATGCATGGGGAAGAGCAGGTAGAGAAAGAGGTACTTTTCTCCCTTTCACACAATACAAGAACTCGTGGGCACTCCATGAAACTGCAGAGCGGTCGGGTTAGAACGGATAAAAGGAAGTACTTCTTCACCCAAAGAGTGACTAACACCTGGAATTCACTGCCACAGGAAGTGGCGGCGGCTACAAGCATGGACGGCTTCAAAAGGGAATTAGATAAGCATATGGAGCAAAGGTCCATCAGTGGCTATTAGCCACAAGGTATAGATAGGGACTCTGGGGCAAGTTATGCTCTGTCATCTTGGTGCTTGGGGGGGTCAACAGTGGGATGGTTTCTAATGTCCTGGCCCCACTGGTGGACCTCCTGATGGCACTGGTATTTCTGGCCACTGAGTGATACAGAGTGTTGGACTGGATGGGCCTTTGGCCTGATACAACATTGGCATCTCTTATGTTCTTATGTTCTTTCCTGGCATGATTCTAGTTAGGTTTTTAATTATTCTGGTAACTATAACCACTAAAGTACCACTGGAGAAGTTATATGTCCACTAAACTATGTTAATATAATTTTGCTAAATGTTCATGGGAAATCACTAGATACTTTCAGAAATTGTAGATTTGGCTTTATATGTTTATAAACCATATATCCATGGAAAAAACTACTTGGATTGGCCGATCTTGAAATAATTTTTCACATGAGTGCATTCACAAGGAGCACTTGAAAAACTGAGATTGTGAGTGCCAAAACGCCTGATTAGAGAGACTGACGCTGTGCCAGAATCAGGAGCGTCAGCGCTGGAAATTGAGTCTGTAGGTGTGGCTTCATGATAAGTCCAGTCTTGATAAAGGATTTTCGAAAAGTCTGTATAACCAGAATGACTTGGACTGATTTTATTGTATCTTGGACTGTCAAATATATTGATTAGCAAGAACTGTGTGTTGATATATTGTTTGGAAGCAAAAGGAGTCAGACGGCCAAATTGAGAGTGTTTACCTTTAAGAACGGCTTGTCAAGAGAAACTTGCATGTTATCTCTGGTGTTAAGTGAATGACTGTTATTGTTTTTCACTGGAAGTCATTGCATACTTTCTTACAAATTTTCTAGGGCAATCCTCATGAGCAGAGTTACTGATTTCCAGGTGGGGACTGGAGTTCTCCTGGAATTACATCTCCAAACTACAGAGATCAGCTCTCCTGGAAGAAATGACAGCTTTGGAAGGTGGACTCTATGGTATCACATCTGCATTTAGCTTCCTCCCCTCCCCATGCTCTGCCCCAAACTCTGCTTGGCTCTGACCCCAAATCCTCAGGAATTTCCTAGCTCAGAGTTGGCAACTCACAAACACACACAAAACCTTTATTGGCATGAAAGCACAGAAGATCATGGAAATACGGGAAAATACTGTTATTTTATTTGTTGCATGTGTATCCCATCATTCTTCCATCAGGGGACCTCAGGTAGCAAACACAGATTCCTAGATGTTCTGCCATCCGGGTACTGGGTGGATCCATACCTGCTTAACTTCAGCATGGCTGCTGCACCATGTGACTATTCTTCCAACCAAACCTGGATAGTCAGAAGCAATGCTCCCTCTGAGCTATGGAGTCCTGGTGAGCAAAAATTCTACTTTGTGAACTACTGGCATTAAAGTTGTGAGCAGGTGATTTGGCTACTGCATAAATTAGTTTGCTCTGGAGCCATCCTTCCTGAGCTAAGACAAAAATGTGTGAGCCAGAGGCTAAAAAACTGTGAGCTATCTCACACTAACTCCGCTTAGAGGGAACACTGGTCAGAAGTGCTTTGGAACCAACCCATAGCCACTCACTTGAAAGTTTATAACTGTGTAATTAGCTGCAACTCAAACAGCACTTTCCTGGGAGTAAGCCCTATTTAGGCCCAGTCTGCATCTAGCATTTGCTCTGCTGTTATACCAAACCCTCACTGGAACGAAATCCCCATTTACATTGCATGCCACTTTCACTTTGACTGAGTGTCGTATTTTATGGCAGTGTCCAGTCTGCATGCTGCTTTCACTTTCTTTGATCTCTGGTTTTATTGTGGCTGTCTGCATAGATTTATGGCTGTTTTATGGCCATTTGGGGGGTGACTCTGCAGTCAGTACGGTGTTGGCCCGGGGTAGTTGAATGTGGTTTTGAACTGCATCTTTTTCTGTTCCAGTGTGGGTTTGGTAAAACAACTGAGCAAATGCTAAATGCAGATTGGGCCTTAATAAAGTGGGACTTACTTAGAGTGGACCTCCTTAGGATTGCTCCGATTGATTTCATTGGGATGCCTAACCTTTTCCAGGATGTGTTTGTAGTTTTCTGCCTGTTTTCCATATAAACTGGAAAAGCTGTACTATAAACAGAAAATAGGACTACAACAGAGGCATAAATGAATTCTACTAGATTAAGTTCAAAGCCTTAGGCAATGATCCCATCATGTTGTCAAATATTCGTTTATTGTGTGTTATTACACTTGTATCCTGATCTTTCTTCAAGGAGTTCAGGCAAGCATATATACCATTCCCAGGCAGTGTACTGAAACAGACTGCTTTAATTTCAGTGGCTGAACAGCGTGAGCTATCTCGACTCACTTAAACTTTTGTCTCAATGCAGATCTGGCTCACTTCATCCTAATTAAAGCATGTGAATCATGTTGCATCACCCTGGCTCTTTGTGCCTATGTAGATTTGGTTCACAATAGCCTAATCAAGGTATTTCCCCCATTTTTTCCCCATCAAAGTTTGACAGCAGTTACCTTCATACTGTCCAGTCAAATTCAAGCTTCATATCTTGGACCACTCATGTTCCTGGGAAAGTGGGTTCCCATGTCCGGCTTTGGGACTCTTCCCCATAAAATGACCATCTCAGGTCAGTGAAAAATGTGTGCCAGGTTTTCCCTGAATACCCTATTCAGACCTCAAACCCAGGATTTCAGGTCATATGTCCCTTCACAAAAAGTTCCCAGTTTCCCCCCTGGTAAGTGCATCCTCTTGCTGGAGTTTGTGTGTGTACATGTACATGTGTGATTACTTAGGGAATTAGTTCTCAAGTGCTCAGTGCAGGTTCTTTACATTTTTACTTCTTTTAATTTATTTTGTATACAATAAAGCTATTTGTTCCTGTTTGAAATCACTCTCTCTCACTCTCTTTCTTCATAATTTTATTGCAGGGTACCCCTACCAAGAGCTACCTTTCTGGAACTCTTTTAAAGCTAATTTCCCCTTCTTTGGGTCAAGTTTGGGTAACATTTCCATTTCCAGTTTGTGATTTAATTCTTACAATGAATGAAGTTTGAGAATTGCTTTTGGAAAGGGTATGCAAGTCACAATTACAATTTTCATTTCAGAATTATTTATGCAGCATATCCAGTATGCATGGTTAGATGTAACAGCATGCATAGCCAACATGTAAAAGTGTCAAACTAGGGTCTCAGAGAGCCAGGTTTGAATACCCACTCTGCCAGAGAAGCTCAATGGGTTACCTGGAACCAGTCATTCTTGTTCATCTTAATTTTTCTCACAGAATCATTGTGAGAATAAAATGGAGGAGGGAGAGCGATATTGTAAAGTGCTTTGGAGTCCCAACTGGGGACAAGACCGAGCGATACATCTAAACAGATGTATATATTATATGTCCTTTCCTTTTTCCATCTATACAAGTTTTATATTAACTATTGAAGAAAATTACAAGTTTTTTTTTAAGTAACCATTGCAACCCACTGAAAGTTCATAACTTTAAGAAAATTGCAAATCTGAAATTATTCCAAGCAAATAGAACAGATCTTGAGAAGATTAAAAAATATTTGGACAAGGTTCCGCTACTTAAAATAAGCAACGAATTTCAGGAATTACTGAATGGCCAAATTCAAAAAGAAGAAGTGAGGAAGGCAATTGAAGAAGCGAAGTTGGGGAAGGCGCCAGGACCGGACGGATTTACCGCAAAGTTTTACAAAAAAATGAAAGAAGAAATTGTTCCAGTCATGGAAGCTTTATCCAACGACATACGTGAGAGTAAGAAGGTGCCGGACTCTTGGAAGGAAGCAATCATTTCATTAATACCAAAGGAAGGACAAGAACCAACGAATGTGAAAAACTATAGGCCAATTTCTCTTTTGAACAATGATTACAAGATTTTTGCAAAAGTTACTGCAGAGAGGATGAAAAACTATTTACAAACAGTGATTTCAGAAGACCAAGCTGATTTTTTACCAAAGAGACAGATCAGAGACAATGTAAGAATAGTAATGGACGCAATTGAATATTATGAGAAACACCCTGAACAAGAAGTAGCTTTTTTATTTGTCAATGCCGAAAAGGCATTTGACAATCTCAACTGGAAGTTTATGCTGCAAATGATGGAAAAAATAGAAGTGGGACAACACTTTAGAAACTGCATTGAAGCTATCTATTCTGAACAAAGAGCTAAACTGAATGTAAACAAAGAACTGACAGATAGCTTCAAGGTACAGAAAGGCACCAGACAGGGTTGTCCCCTATCACCGTTATTATTTATCTGGGTGTTGGAGATACTTCTACAAAAAATACAGCAAGATCAAGAGATAACGGGATTGACACACAAAGGACTTAAATACAAATATCGAGCATTTGCTGACGATGTAATGTTCATTGTGCAAAACCCGACAGACAAATTACCGTTACTATTCCAAAAAATAAAGGACTTTGGAGAATTGGCCGGATTTTATGTCAATAAGAATAAGACGAAGCTTATTTGTAAAAATATGACGAAACAAAAACAAATGGAACTGCAAGACCTGGTACAATGTGAAGTAGTAAAAAAGACTAAATATCTTGGTATTGAGTTAACTGCAAGAAATATAGACTTATATAAGAACAATTATGAAAAACTATGGACTAAGTTAACTCAAGACTTTAAGAAATGGGACAAAATGAATTTGTCACTGATGGGAAGAATATCAGTCATAAAAATGAATGTCCTACCACGTTTGATGTTCCTGTTCCAAACAATACCAATACTTAGTAAGACAGATTTGCTACTTAAGTGGCAACAAGAACTATCAAAGTTTGTTTGGGCAGGCAAGAAACCGCGAATCAAGATGAAAATTCTTTGTGATGCCAAAGACAGAGGTGGGTTACAATTACCAAATCTTAGACTATATTATGAAGCGGTCTGTCTAACCTGGATGGAACAATGGGTGAAATTAGAAAATGATAAGTTACTGGGGTTAGAAGGCCATGATTGTAGATTTGGTTGGCATGCATATTTATGGTATGACAAAACAAAAATGGATAGCTTTTTTAAGCTTCATGTGGTAAGAAAAGCACTATTTGTGGTATGGATGAGGTATAAAAAATACTTTTGTGATGTAAGACCATTGTGGATTGTACCAGTGGAAGTGTTAACATCTTACTCAAGACATAGAGATAAAGATTGGTTGCCATATAAAGATCTAATTAAAAAAGTGGGAACAGAATGGGTAATGAAAAAGCAGAATGAAATTGAATATGATTATGAATGGCTGAAATATATGCAGATTTTTGACCTTTTTAGATCAGACAAAAGAAACTATGGTTTTAGAGAGGAAAAAAATGAGATTGAAATGATTTGGGAGAGTGAAGGGGGAAAAAATATCTCTAAAATGTATAAAGTAAATGTAAGAGTCATGAGGGCTCATTTTATCATATGTGGTGGACTTGTGAGAAAGCAGTTGACTTTTGGACTAAAGTCCACAGGGAAATGCAAAAAATTCTGAAATGCTCTTTCAAAAAGGCACCGGAAATTCTGCTTTTAGGATTGAAAATGGAAGAAGTCAATACAACTAAAAAGACTTTATTCTGGTACTTAATCACAACAGCGAGAATGATTTATGCACAATTTTGGAAAACAGAGAAAGTGCCAGAAATTGAAGACTGGATACAAAAAGTTCTGTTCATGGCAGAGATGGACAAAATTACGAAGAAGTTGAATAACAAAGAAGACGACGTGTTTTTTCAAGAATGGAGTGACTTTAAAATATATCTGGAAAAGAACTGGGATGTGAAACAAAACTTAATATGTTTAGATCAATATTAAGTCAAATGATGTTATCTTTAGATTGAATGATAAGAAACTGATATTGTTGATGATATGAAGTAATTTGGAGCAGGGGTGGAAGCATTGTGGGAAGCCATTGGAGGGAGGGGAGGAATTGGGAATGGGGTAGACAATTGATAGAATGAAATGATTTAATCTTACATGTTGTATTCCTGAGAAAATAAAATTTGTTTACCAAAAAAAAAGAAAATTGCAAATCTGGAAAGATGTCCATGGAACAGTAAAAGTAAAGGAAGTCTCTATCTGTATTCAAAACAGAGGGTGATTTCCCACAAGCGCTGCTCCGCGCTTGCTCCTCCCTTTTGCCCCGATGGTACTTGTCAATTTCACACAAGCTGCTGCGCGGACGCATTTTGCCTCGCAGCTTCGTGCGATTTTCCCCGCCTCTACTCAATCCTGTTTTTTGAGTAGACGCGGGGAAAATCGCTCGAAGCTGGAGGAGTGAGCGCGGAGCAGCGCTTGTGGGAAATCACCCAGACTGTAGTAATTGTATGGCTGCACTTGAAGAAGAGTTTCACTTCTATTCTAATCCTTCCATAGTGGATACTGGTGAGAATTTTCTTAATAAATGACTGCATCCCCCCTTTCCATTCATCACTGTCACTGTGTTACAAAGTGTTTTGATCTTTCTATCTAGCTCATAACATAGTTCATAATGTAATTCATTTGTGAGCACTGATTTCCTGTTCTATAGGTATTGTTGGGTCCTGGGGTTGCCTAGGTGGAGCTTGGTGCTGTGGGGTCCTCCAGGGTGTGACTCAGGCTGGTTGGCTTGGCTGGGCCTCAGATTAAGCTGGGGGAGGGGGTTAAGCCATCACTCTGGTACCTCCTCCCATCTGACAGACTATTCCATGCTCTGACAACAGCATACATGCTCTTCCTCCTCAGCCTACCAGCTGCCTCCCACTTAAGTCTCTCTCCCCATGGTGTGACAGCTCCAAGCTTTCCAATCCCCACCAGCCCTCCCTGGCTGTGTGCAAACAGCTCCCACCCATACCCAATGAGAGGTCCATCTCCTGACCATGCCTCTTGGGACAGGATGGGCTCATCCCTTGTTCCCACCCGTTTTCCTTACTTTCAGCATCGGGAGGGCGGGCCTGCTCGCTCCTGATGCCTTGCACATGCTGGGCCAGTGTGAGCAGCCAGAGCCCGCTTCCCCTGTTTCCTGGCCTTTGCCATTCCCTTTCCCCAAGCTGTTCTCAGATGGTAGGAAACTCCTCCTCCCAGAGTCAGCTGTTTCCCCAGAGTCAACACCTTACTCTTGTGTGTCTGCTTTGTTGCTCCTGGGCCTGATGCAGTGAGGTAAGCCCATGGGGGGGAAGCCACCTCCAGACAGGTATCTTTGGATTTGAGGTAAATGTTAGCTTTGCCTCGGCTCCAGCACTTGAACTACACAGGCGCCAAGACCCATCCCCCAACACTGATATTTTAATACATTATATAAATAATAATAAAATATGCATTCTGATGACCCTGCTAGATACTTTCCCAGAAACCTATGTGGTTCCAAATCAGTGGGGCTCAGAAGGTGGAGTTTGTGGATTTCTTCAAGTAGCTAGTATGATCTACTACATTTCCATCATTCATGTGCTGTTTTCTTGTCTTGTGATTCCCACCATGATCTTGATAATCAAAGACTAAATTCCTTTCTGCATGTGGTAGAACCAGGTAGAAATGTTTAGGTCTCATGGCTCAGCTGATGAGGCTTTAGGTTTTGGTTTTCTGATCCCTCCACCTAGAATCCTGAACCTATAAACTTCACAACCAGCCCTAATTTTTAGACAGGATATACTTTTTCTTGACTATAGAGTTAACAAGTGAACCTTAAAAGTATTACCTTTCACATATAATCCCATTCCCTCATGAAAAATATTCCATGCACTCCAGGATGCAGAGAACAACTTAGTGCAGTAACTTGAGCTAGTCTGCATTTCAGACCTTAAACTTCCAGCAGAAGCAGAAATGGCTAGATGTGGATTAATCCTCCCTATGAGAAAAATTCACTGCTCCTTACCGAAGCATTAATGCCAAGTCCTAATTTTACAATAAAAAAGTAAAGGCTGTGAAATATTTCTCTTGGTTGAAAGGAACCCTTTAAAAATAGAGATGCCTCTTTTCTGATTAGACATCTGCAGTCTTGTTTTGAGCACTCCTATTGGGACTCCAGGATTTTTAACACCCAATTAAATTAGAATAATTGGGATAGAGTTGCAATTGCTTTGCCTCCAGCTGTGAGCCATAATCTGTTTAGCACCTGAATATTATTTCACATTATTTTTAGTAGCCAGCCCGTGGCTTGAAAGAAGTGGAAGTGAATCAATTTTTTTTAAAGGTGAAGATCACTTATTGTTAGTTTCAGAAAGGTATTGCTAAAAATATCTTGCTTTTGCCCAAACTAAAAAGGAGAAGAAACTTAAAAACATATTTTTTTTAATTGAGGAAAAACCTGTAAGGAAAAAACAATGATCGGGAGGATGAATCTACCAGCTCGGCTAAAAGAATTTGTTTTGACAAAAAATTAAAAAATAATAAGTCGGATGCTACAACTCCTTTCTGCCAAGTTTTTCTCCAATTGACAAAAAAGAATTCCTTCAACTGAGAAAGTTTTGCTCCATTAGAAAAACTTTTTCTGCATTGGAGGAAGACTTGACAGATGGAAGCTGCAGGATCCAAGTCATTGGCATATGAGAAAAAATATTAGTTAATCTTAACATCTGGGTGTTGATCAAATTATAATGGGGTGACTGCTGGCACCTTTTCCTATCATTTTTTGCCCTGTGGTATTCTGCTTGTGGTGTGATCTGTCTTTTTTGTGGTGTGGCATGATTGTGTTATTGGGTTTGTTTCTTTTGAAGCGGAAGTGATGTGTTTTGAGTGAGGACATATTTTACCTCAGAATACAGCAGGTCCCATATGCAACTCACAGTTCCAACTGTCTCGTGGGGGCGGGGAGGGAGTTTGAGGTGCAGAATGAAGTCCAGTCAGCTTCCATGTACAAATGACCTTGAAACGCTGGCCCAATCAGAGAAGAGTGGCCTAGGCTGCAGTGGGTGGGAGAGAATGCAGGCAACACAGCCAGTGGATAGAGACACCTTGTGATTGACACATCACGGAGCCAACTGATTTTGGAGTACATAGAATGTTGTGGGACCACTACTCAATTATATATATATATATATATAATTATATATATATATATGTTTTTAATTTGTTAGGTGCCTTGGTAGCCTTTATGAGGGTAGAAAGGTGGGGTCTAAATTCTGTAAAAGAAATAAAAACAAATCAGCAAATACTTAGAGCTATTAAGAAAATATTAACAATGTACAATTGTAATCAATTGAAAATACAGCTGCTAAATTGGTAGCTAATACCATCTACTATACAGAAATGGGGCAGAAGCAGCCTGATTCAGTAAGTTCCACTGAGGGCAGTGATCCCAAATGTGCATAGGATTACAGTCTGTGGCTAAAATTACACATTGCATTTTCATGCATGATCATATTAAAAGGATTATTTTTTGCTTATCCACATGCAGCCTGTGTTAAACTGCTCTCTTCTGTTTTTTACACTTATCCTTACCATTGTGTTGACTGTTCTAAAAACCTTTAGCAGCCAAGGGTAGCAAAACCTCAACATTGCCTCCTGTTGGGCTGCTGATGGTATCATCTGGCACCAGTTATTATAGCTTCAGTGAAATACAAGGTATAACTGACGGAAGACCACCTAGCCAAATGTTGTGTTTATGTAAATCTTTGTCATGGCACAGCCATGTGATAGAAAAGATTATGAGGGGGAAAAAACACCCTGAAAGTTCATTTCTTGTCCCAAGCAATTTAATCAAAATGCAAACCTGGA
Source organism: Gekko japonicus (assembly GCF_001447785.1). Taxonomy (NCBI): domain Eukaryota; kingdom Metazoa; phylum Chordata; class Lepidosauria; order Squamata; family Gekkonidae; genus Gekko; species Gekko japonicus. The sequence goes on along the minus strand of NW_015175375.1, from coordinate 660,021 downwards.
GGAAAAAGTGGAAATTATATCAAGTGGTTAAAACGCTGAACTGCAGGCTGTGGAAGGTAAGTAGTTCAGCAGTTCGAGACCCGGGTGCCGCAAGACGGAGTGAGCTCCCGTCTCTAGTTCCAGCTCCTGCCAACCTAGCAGTTCGAAAGCAAGAAATTGCAAGTAGATTAATAGGTACCACTTCGGTGGGAAGGTAACAGCGTTCCGTGCACCTTGGTGTTTAGTCATGCCGGCCACATGACCACGGAAACGTCTTCGGACACCGCTGGCTCTTCGGCTTTGAAACGGAGATGAGCACCGCAACCCTAGAGTCGGATTCGACTGGTTTTCGAGCAAGGGAACCTTTACCTTTACCTTTACTATTCAGGTTCAGTGATGTAATGCCTAGTATATGACTCCAAGGCTATCAGCTTTGTGAATAGAAAACCATATCCAGATTGAAAGAATAAGATTCTCACCTGCATCTGATGGATTAATTGTAACATGATAGAGGAAGATCTTGGGCTGAACTAGACATGATGATGGGAGATCCATGAATGGACCTCCTGTTGTTTTTTAAAGTTTTCGTTGAATCAGTATGAGTTCCTACTCATATCAAGGCTATGAGGAGGAGGAGGCGTTACCTCTATGCTTTATATTTTAAAACATTTTATAATCTGAATTGCCCTGCTTTCCAAGTGGCTATATGTTTTTGGTGGGAAAACATGCATATAATTTCCTTCCCCCAGTCCCCCATTGCAGTATTAATTAATTTATTTATTTTTATTTTATTCAATTTCTAGCCTGCCCTCTCCTGGGAGCGGGGTTACAATCTAATAATCGCAATATAGCAATATAATACAATATAATAAATTAGGATAAACAATCAACAATATCAGCAATTAAAATCCAAATTGTAAAACCATTTATAAAATCATTCCATTTGTGGCAGGAAAAAATATCTATTTCTGAGGCCAATCCACATATGTGCATAACAAATAGTAGACCAATACTGCAGGAAGTTGGGCAGGTGAGTAAAACTCATATAAGATGGAATATAAGATAGAATGCTCTGAAGCATGCTGGGGAGGCCAATACTGGTATAGGTCCACCAGCTCCATTTTCTAGGCTTTGCTAAACCATAATAAGTCCCGAAGGGCCCGAATCTCACCTGGGAGAGTGTTCCACCAGGCCAGTGCCACAAGGCTCTGGCTGAGGCTAAGCAGACCTCCTTCAGGCTGGGGTTCACCAGCAAGTGTAGGTCTATTGAGCATAATGCTCTTTGAGGGACGTACTGAGAGAGAGAGACCTGAAGGTATGTTGGTCCCAGACTGCATAGGGCTTTCAAGGTCAAAACCAAAACCTTGAATTTGATCTGGTACTCAACGGAAAGTCATTACAGCTGGCACTGGTTCTATATGTGCTCTTAATGATGTTTCTGTGAGAACATGCACCACTGTGTTCTGGACCAGCTGTAATTTCTGGATCAATCTCAAGGGTAGCCCTGCATAGAGTGCATTACAGTAGTCCAGCCTGGAAGTGACCATTGCATAGATCACTGTGGCTAGGTTGTGGGTAGACAGGGAGCCAGTTGCCTGACCTGCTAAAGATGAAAAAAAATGCAGACCTGGCAACATTCGCAACCTGGACCTCCATTGACAATGAGGCATCCAGAGTCATGCCCAAGTTCTTCACCATTGGAGCCAGTAACAGTAATGCCCCATTGAGAACTGGCTCTCCAGTTCTGTCCCCCCAGCCCATGCAGAGGACCTCCATCTTCGATGGATTTATTTCAGCCAACTCTGTTTTAACCAGCTAGCCACAGCTTCCAAGCTTTTAGTGAGTATATTTGGGACAGCATCCAGATGGCTGTCCATCAACAGATATAGCTGGGTGTCATCAGCGTACTGATAACAACCCAATCTGAAGCTCTGCACCAGCTGGGTGAGGGGGCACATATAGATGTTAAACAACATAGGTGAGAGGATTGACCTTTGTGGGATGTCACATACAATGAAACCCTCTCCCCGAGTGCCACCCTCTGTCCCCAACTGTGGAGAAATCAGAAAAGCCACTGCAAGGCTGTTCCACATATCCCCACATTGACGAGGTGGTGGGTCATACGATCATAATTGACTGTATCATACACTGCTGTCAAATACAATAGTAACAGCAGTGACGAACATCCTCAATCCAGATGTCTGCAAAGATCATCTGTGAGGATGACCAGAGCTGTCTCCATCCTATAGTGGAAATCAGACTGGAATAAATCCAAGATAGAGGAGACATTCAGGAAAGTGTGGAGCTGTTCATCTGCCACTCTCTCAACTACCTTACCCAGGAACAGAAGGTTTAAAACTGGGCAATAGTTGGCTGGATCTGGTTTCTTTAAGAGCAGCTTCACTACTGCTTTCTTTAAAGCCCCTAGGAAAGTCCCTGAATTCAAAGACAAGTTGATAATATCCACCACGGTAATCCTTATTCTGTCCTCACTGGCTTTCACCAACCAGGACAGATAAGGATCAAGGAGACAAGTGGTGGGCTTCACAGCACACAGGACCCTGTCAATCTCATACTGGGAGAGTCAGCTGAAATGGTCCATTACTGGGCGTGAGGATGGCCAAGGGGCTTCCAGTTCTCATACTGTATCAGTATTGGCCAACAGGTTGTGGCAGAGTGACAAGATTTTATCCACAAAATAGCTCACAAAGGTCTCACAGCTGATTGCCAATTTACGGTCTTTTAGAGTTCCCTGTGTAAGAGAAGTAAGTGATCTAATTACTCTAAATAATTGCACTGGGTGAGAGCTAGTGGACACAACAGAAGATGCATAGAAATCTTTCTTTGTGGCCTTCACTGCCATCTCATCGGATTTCATAAACGTCCTATAAGATGTTCTTGCATCTTCAACACGAGACCACTGCCATATGCACTCTAGCCACCTCAGCTCCCATTTCATTCTTTGTAGCTCCATGTTATACCAGGGGTCCAGCCTGGAATGGGTGTGGAGAGGGCCTCGGGGAGAGATTTTTGTCAATGGCTTCAGAGAGATGACTCTACCAGCTCATTTAACATGTTGCCATGGGGCACTGGATCCCACAAAGCATTCTGGAAACCAATTGGATCCATCAGTCTCCATGGGCGTGCATAAATCTGCTGGGACACTCAGCCAAGCCTTCAGGGTGAAGTAATCTGGCCATGGCACTGCTTCAATGGCAATCAGATAAACGTTTATCCCCACCCCAAAGATCAAATCAAGTCTGTGGCCTGCTTTCTGAGAGAGTCCCAGTGTTGCCATGGATGTCACCATGTCTGCAGCCTGTGGCTTCATCTGCATGAACACTGAAGTCCCCCAAGACTCTAAGGCCCAGCCTGAAACCATCTTCAGCAGGTGTGTCAGGGTATCTGCTGGCACGCTAGGCAGTCGGTACACCAGCCAGATAGCCAAACTCTCTTCATTGTCCCATGCTAGGCCTACACAATCAATGCCGGCGATCTTAGGTGTGGGGAGCAGACTGAAGGAGAAGGACTCTTCAATGAGTATTACCACCCCACCCCACCTGGCCTTTTGTCTGATGGAGGACCAAGAAACCTGGGGGAGGGCAGTTCCTTCAGAGTGACTGTCTTGTCCTTCCTCATCCAGGTCTTGGTCATGCATGCTAGGTCCATTTTCTGCTCTGCAAAATAATTTTGCAGAGTTGTGGTCTTATAATTATTATTATCATTACACAACATCAGTGCCAGAGAAAGGTATGTAGTCCTAGACCAACTATCAACATATCTCAGGATGGGACAAAGGTTGGAATAAGACTGAGCATAGCCATATCTCTGCCTCTTTCTTACCCTGTCCCACCACCATACCTGCCACATCCCCCAATCACTGGCATCCCTGACTCCATGGTGGCCTTCCCAACCAAATCTCAACCAACTCCTCTTTCTTGATGTTACATTTGCACATATCACAGTCTCAGTAAATTGATCCTTAACCTAGTTAACCCCAAGTATCCAATGGAATCAAAACCTGTATGGCTTTAATGTAAAGTTTTTTTAAAAAATCAGGACAGGTTAACTTATCTCCCATCATCACATCTAGCTTGGTCACTAGGAGGATGCCCGAAACAGATTATTCTAATAATTCCTTTGCCTAACAGAAATAATAGAGACAATTATAAAAATGGGTCATGGTTTTTAATATAACATAGTCAGCACAGATACTAGCATGTCATTAGCAACTAACCATACAAGCCTACTGAAGCCCTGAGGCAGAACAGCTATACTTCAGAAGTCAAGATGGAACTCCTTCAAACTCTTCCTTAACCAGGCAATGGTCTGTCCATGACAAGCAAAACACTCTTGTATTCCTTATCCACAGATCACATATACATAAAGGCCAATGCAAAATATCAATTTCATCCTATGAATTTTCAGTGTAGCAATTGAAGTCCCTTACCAACAAACATCTTGGAGTCTCAGTATATAAGAATACTGTACTGATGGACCACAGAAGAGCAAAATCCCAATCCTGAACCCAGTCCCTAAGAAAAAGTACAGCACAGAGAATACATGATGAGGGAGATTGTTTATCCCACAGAAAAATCTCTCAAATTTGGCTAACTTTGGACTGGATCCCACCTAAAATGTCTGCCTGTAAATGAGAGAGGCAATTTTTGCTCCCACGGCAGACCTCCAGTGCCCTCCAAGCTATTCCTGGGGGGGGGGGTCTCCTCTCCCTCACAAGTAGCATGGGTTTTTTTTTCAGATGCAGTAGAAAGGGGAGGTCTTGCTTCCACAGACAGAAAATATCCTGCTGTCTGAAGAAATTTTACACAGGATCCAACCTTGAGTTTAGTACCATTTAACCTAGGCAAGCTTTGGTAATGTACTTCAGGTCATCAATCTCACCCAGAATTAAATCCTGGATTACAAATGTTATGGTAGAGGCTGACTTGCCATTAAACAACAGAGGAAGTAGATCAGGTGAACTTCTTGTCATTGTGCCCCTATAGCCAAAGGTGGTGGCAGAATAGAAAAAGGTCAGATAAGGAGATGTGCTCTATTGCTCTAGTTCTAGTATATTTAGTCCAAAAGTAAATATTTGGTGTAAAAAAACCCCCTGCAATACAGAAGTAAAAATAACTTGCAAATAAAATGGCATTTCTAAAATATCTGGGAAAGATTAAAATAGACCATTTTTTTAAAAAAAGTCATCCTCTTTTAGCTCCTAATTGTGGGAAAATGTCTATTTCAGTCCACAGATGTGGTTATGTCATGTTTCCAGTGTATTTTTCATTTTGTACTTGGGCTGTATTTGTGGTTTTCCTTATTTGTGACAAGTCTGGTAACTGGAGCCATTTGTAACTGAACAAATAATATCAAATCTGAATACTTTATAAATATTTACAGTATTTGATGTGACTCCCTTGCACATCAAATGCAAAGTAGAAGCAAAAAAAACACAAAAAACCCCACGCACAAATAAAACCTGTGTTACCTTATGATAAATATTTACTGTGTTGCTTACTAGCGTTGCCCATAGAGCTATGCAGGGAAAGTTAGAGGCATTGTTTCTGACAAGGTGTCTATATTAAAATACTATAAATGAAACTGTAAGAAAATAAAATGCAGTGTATTATGGAATGATTGAGGCCAAGGGATATTTTTCTTAGCAACATAAAAGATCCTTCCTTCCTTCCTTCCTTCCTTCCTTCCTTCCTTCCTTCCTTCCTTCCTTCCTTCCCTCCTTCCGTCTTTCTTTCTTTCTTTCTTTCTTTCTTTCTTTCTTTCTTTCTTTCTCACATGTGGGTAGTGAATTACACAGCAGTTTGGGATTGTCTGGTACTGCTGCAGAATTCATTGGCGTAAGCCTGGAAACAACATGACCCTTCATGCCCTTCTTTTTCTTCCTTTCCCTTTTTTCCTCCTATAAGTACAGAATCTAATTGCAAACACCCTGTCCCTCACTTGCTTCCTGCATTGACTGTGGAGCCAACAGAACAACTCTGGCCTCGACTTTTCTTTTTAAAAAATCAAGAACGTAAAGAAACCCTTCAGAATGAATAATTTCCATGTCTTAGAAAATAATTTTTAATCCTTTGGATTCAGAGGCATGCACTCAAAAGAGAATTAAAGCAATCTCTGACATTTTTAAGACAAAATCTTAACCATGTTTTGAGAATTTTATTTGCACCTGCAAGTACAGGATTTCAAATGCCGAGCTTCTTTCTTTATCTGACCATATATTCAATAATTTCTGTCTGCTGAACTGAAGTCTGGGAGCAAACTGGGGACTTAACAAATCAGATTTGAATGTTTGTACTTTCCTGGCTTCTGCTCAACCTTCTTGAGAATTTCTTTTGATTGATTTGATTTTATATATTTTGCCCCCAGACTTACAATACTGTGCAGACAGAGAGACAGACTATCTGATGTGTATTTGTTTTTTACAAGCCAACTCAAGGCAAATTTTTAATGGAAAGCAGCATCAGGGGCTGCAGATTAGCAGCAGAAGATAGGGTTGTCAATTCTATCTAAGAAAATTCCTGGGTATTTTGTTGCAATGCCTGTGGAGAGTAGAGCTTGAGGAAGGGAGGGAGCTCGGCAGGGCTGCGATGCCATACAGTACACAGAGTACACTTCAAAGTAATAGCTATCTCTCCCTCACCTGGATAGCTCAGGCAAACCCAATCTCGTCAGATTTGGGAAGCTAAGCAGGGTTGACTCTGGTAAGTACTTGAATGGGAGACTTCCTTGAAATACCAGAGGTGAGAGGCTGGGCAGTCCTCACTCAGCCATCTCTCTGAATATCCTCCAGGCCCCCAGTAGGGGTCAGTTACCAGCACTGTTCCCTCTAAGCTGGGTTAGTGTGAGCTAGCTCACAGTTGTGTACAGGGGTCTTTTTGTAGAAAAAGAGCTGCCGGAGCTCATTAGCATAACTCATTAGCATATGCCACACCCCCTGACATCACCGGAAGTGTGTCATAAGGCCACACCCCCTGACATCACCGGAACCTCTTGATGACTGTTTTTTGTTTCTTGTCCTTGGCTCTTTAGGTCTGTTGGTTATTATCCAGCTCCCCCTCTTCCTGTCACATGACTCTGATATCACATCCCAGGATGCTCCTTTGTGAGCGACTGGCATTAAAGCTATGAGTGAGCAATTTGGCTACTGCATAAATTACTTTGCTCTGGAGGCATCTTTCCTGAATTAAGACAAAAATGTATGAGCCAGAGGCTAAAAAACTGTTAGCTACCTTGCACTTAGAGGAAACACTGGACAAAACCCAGGTGCCCTCAGGAGGGCCACCAGCAGGGCCAAAACTCCAGGAGCCCTCCCACTCTTGCCCCCCAAGCACTAAGAATGCAGAGCATCACTGCGCCAGACATAAGAACATAAGAAAAGCCATTTTGGATCAGGCCAGTGACCCATCCAGTCCAACACTCTGTGTCACACATCAGCCAAAAATACCAGGTGCCCTCAGGAGGTCTGGCAGTGGGGCCAGGACACCAGAAGCCCTCCCACTGTCCCCCCCCCAAGCACCAAGAATACAGAGCATCACTTGCCCCACACTGAGAGTTCCTATCTATACCTTGTGGCTAAGAGCCACTGGTGGACTAGCAGGGACAGAAGGCCTGCCCCTAGCACTGCATCAGCCTACTATTGTAAGGTAAGCACAAATGGGAAACCATATACAAAAGATAAATACACTGTGTCACACATCATCCAAAAATACCAGGTGCC
>NW_015175375.1:631944-651557 GCF_001447785.1 Gekko japonicus | reverse complement strand
CGTGTGTGAAGACACGGTCCAGCGGTGGTGGGGGCGGCCTTCCAGCGGCCGGTGCGCGGAGGGGGTTTGGGTCTTTCGCAATAGCAAGGGGGGTGGCGGGCAGCCTTCCTGCGGCCTGCGCGCAGATGCGCAGGCCGGCGATGGCGAGGGAGGCGGGCGGCCTTCCTGCAGCCCGTGCGCGGAGGCGCGGGCCGGCAATGGCAAGGGGGGGGTGGGCAGCCTTCCTGCGGTCTGCGCGCAGAGGCGCAGGCCAGTGACGGCGAGGGAGGGAGGGGCGGCCTTCCTGTGGCCCGTGCGCGGAGGCGCAGGCCGGCAATGGGAAGGGGGTGGCGGGCAGCCCTCCTGCGGTCTGCGCGCAGAGGTGCAGGCCGGCGATGGCGAGGGGGAAGGCGGGCGGCAAGCCGGCGATGGCAAGGGGGGGAAGCAGGCAGGTGAAGCACGTCGCCACCCTTCTCTTTCTGCAGCCCTGGGAGCAGTAGAGAGGATTTCAGCGCCCTCTTCTCCGCCCCAGCGCGGTTTCTACCGGTCGCCTGAGAACATGAAGGCAAATCAAACCGGGTGCGTTTTGCCAGAAACAAACGCTGTGCTCCGTTTTATTTTTTCCTCAATGTGCTTTAAAAAAAAACCTTGTGTGGGGGGGATACTTATCTTTTGTTTGCTCCGTAACTGTTTTGCTCCTCGTGAGGGGGGATGCGCAGCAACAAAAGGATTGAAGAGCAGACGAGAGGAGAAAGAGCTAAGCATTTCTCCACCTTCACCCAGCTGTTTAAACTCGCAGTCTCCAAAGAAAGGGGGGGATCTTTTCTGAGGAAAGGAACCTCTAGCTGCCCCGGGAAACGATGGGAAGGGTGTGCCGGCCTTCCCGGGCGCCGCGGATTGCCGCGGCCCCAGGAAGCTCGGGGAGCAGGGGGCGGGGCTTGGTCATGTGACTGCCCCGCCCCCTGGGCTGGTCACTCCCGGAGCTGCGCTCCTGAGGGCTCCGGGCCCATGAGACCTCTGCTTACAGTACATTAATCATTCTATGATTTCCAGGCCCAGGAATAGGTAATGACCAGCAGCTGTTTGCGGTGGAGTGACCCACCTTCTTTCAGATGAGAACCATAGGCAATGAGAAGAATAAGCATTAAAGCTAGTTATGAAACAATGCATGCAGTTTCTCCTAACTCACATTTTTCTGGCTTATTTCATCATGAGATTTCTGTAGGACTCTCAAATATTTCTAGATTAAAGGATTCTAACACAAAAAAGGCATAAAGAATGGAAGCAAAACTAATATTAAAATTGTCACCTTCAAATTGATCTATCAACCTTATGTTTCAATTTTAAAATGATTCCCAAACATCAAATTTCAAATGTGCAATTTGAAAGCATTCAGTAATTCAATTCCAGTTTATAGTTTGTGTCAAAATTTATGTTTGCACCTAATTTAATTTTAGCTTCAGTTTTAGATTTTCTTTGGAACTCTGGGGTCTCCCTAAAAGAGCATCCTATCCCTTATGAATCTGTCAGTGTTACCATGGTCAGGGTGGAAGGAAGACTGGCACTGTGAGGATCATGGCCTTTTCAGTGGTCATTTTAATGCTGTGCAATACCTCCCAGAGGCGAATAAAAGCATTCTTCTGACAAGGCATTGGAAATGAAGACTTTGATAACTGAACTGCAGATTTATTGACATATCTGCTGCTGGTTCTTAGTTGTTCAATTTGGGTTTTTTGTTGTGATTTTATCATGGTTTGATGGATGGGTTTTATTGTGAACTGCTTTGGAAACATTTGTCAAACGTGATACTCACAGATGATAAGAATAACTGGTGTTGGTTGAAGTGTGCTTCTGGAATCATTCCCCTTTCCCCCTCCACAGCAACCTTGTTGGTCCTTACTTTTCATTTCCTCAGTGTCACAAGTGAATTAGAGGGAGGTTAAGAATACATCTTTTAACATTTTTATTTACTTCATTTATACCTCACCTTTGTCCCCAATGGGGACCCAAAGGGGCTTATATCATTCTTCCCTCCTCTGTTACCAAGGGGTCAGGGAACCTCTCGCAGCCAGCTGATTTTTGTTTTGAGCTGTAACCACCAATTTTAATGTTTATTATTGTGTTTTAAATTTTTAACTGTATTTATTATATTTTTTGAAATGATGTTACCCACCCTGAGCCCTTGTGGGATGGGTGGGCTATAAATACAATAAATAAATGAATACATTTTATCCTCATCAAAACAAAAAGAAAACACCACACAACCCTGTGAAATAGATTAGGCAGAGTGTGTGTGAAACTAGTCCAATATCACACAGACCACGACAGAGTGGGGAATTGATCCTGGGGCTCCCAGATCCTATTCCAGCACTCTGACCGCTACACCAGAGTGGTTTAAGTTATTGGTCCAAAATTATTAAATAATTTTGCAAGACACACAGAAATGCTCCTTATTTTTTCTACCATAGCTCAGAATTTTTCCCCCTACAATTGCCAGGCATGCAGCGGCTGATTGCTCATTTGATAAGGAGTTGAATAGAACTGCTATAGGCTTGGCTTTGTTGTCAGTGGCAATAGAAGCTGTCCCATGCTGTTCTGCATTTTTTTTAGAGTTTGTATTCCATTTTACGATGGTTTTATGTTAACTTCGTAAATTATCTTGAGATAGAATCAATGCAAATAAATGCAACACTTTAAACAGCATTTCTGGCATTACTCTGGTGTTACTAATTTGTGTCAGGGTGGAACATGGCCACCATTTATTTAGGACATAACTCCTGTTGGCCTTCAGAGACTGTTTCCTTTACTAAAAACAACCACATTGCACCACAGATGCTGAAGAATCAAATCAAGATTAATGCCCCAGCCCAACAAGCAACATTACATAGAAGGTGGCTTTTACACATGTATTTCCAGTGGGGAACCACATGTGCAATCCCTTTTTTGCAATTTGACAGATGAGACTGCAGTACAAAGAGTTCTTATGAGTGTTGGAATAACCTGATACTGGAGCTAGATTCAGTCCCCACATATTTCCCTTTCTGTGCCAATCTTCTCATGGTGGTAAGAGGGACTTTGAAAAGACTCCTTATGTCCAGCCCTCGTTATTCTACATAGTCTGCTATGGAGCAGGGTTTAAGAATTTGCATGACTAGGGTTGACGCAACTTGACAGGTCCCCTTGCTTCTCTAGCAGGGGGATTTGGGGGCATTCTGGGAGTGGGCAAGGGATGTTGTGCAATATCCCCGATGTGATGATGTCACCTGGAAGTTATGTCATCACATCAAGGATGTTGTGCAGGGGAACACTCTGGTTTTTCGGCAAACTCTATGGTAAAATTCAGCTTAAACCATAGCGTTTGTCCCAAAATCAGAGCATCCCCTGTGCGATGTCCCCGATGCAATGACATCACTTCCAGGTTTAGGAGCGGGGCTTCCAGGTTTAGCGGTGGGCCAGCTGGCCCACAGTGGGGAGAAGCCCTTGAAGCTGGGGGATCCCTGCTGGCACCTGGAGGCTGGCAACCCTATGCATGACGAAAGAGTTTTAATTTCCCAAAATGTTATAACCTTTAGCTTCCAAATAGTTATTACCCATTGTACAGATAGGAAAAGTTTCCCCATGTGTATTCATATGAAATTACTTAGAGAAAAATCTACATACCATTCTGTCACTACTCATGATGGTTGGGCAACTAACTGGGCACTGACAGCCTTTTGTTAACCTTCCATCAACATATATAGACAGACAGCTCACTTCATCAGCGGCACAAATGTGCAAGCCCAAAGAACTTTGGGGTCCCTGAGCGAACAAAAATCAGCCCATGGATCAGCTGTCAGCTATGTTTCTACCCACTGACTTAATTTTTTTCTGTGATGCTGGGATTGTGTATCTGCCTTAGGCCTCACACCCACATAGGAAGGTCGCTCTAGAGATAGATAGTGGAATAGCAATGGCAAAGTATTTACAGCATGAATCTTAGTGCCTCAGAGCAAATTGGCACTTGCCCTTGAGCAGTTGTTAAGGAGTAAATTGACCCGGGGAAGTTGCTCTAGGGAAGTTGCCTGTGTGAGTGCCATTTGCAGAAATGTCTAGTTGCCCCTTCTGTAGCATTTCAATCACTCTGAAAGCAAAATACTGGGTGAATTCCAGAATCCAGCTTAACACACGACAGAATAAGTACTGTGTTTATGAACTTTGAACTGACCCCTGAACCTGTCTACACAGAGAACTGTCTACACAATGCACAACACACAATCAGCAGAGAACTGTCTAGACAATCCAGGGACATTTGGGTGGATAACCTTCATCTTCTTCATGTACTATTTGCCTTTGGACCACACCATCTTTCTTGTATCCAGCTAGCCAGTGTGGCAGATTGCTTTTGATTCAGGTTGCTAGTTGATTCACAAATTATTCATGCTATTTACAGCTCTAAATCAGAACCTTCAGTATCCCATTTCATGTTTTTCTCCCTTCACTCCTTCATTTTGTTGAAAGCCCATCAGGCAGAAAGGAAGAAAAATTAATAGTTAAACTAGAGATGTCTCTTTCACCACTTTAACTGTGCCTTTCCTTCCTTCCTCATCTTCCTAACTCTTTCTCTCTGAAAAAACTTTTGCAAACCTTGTCCTTTGAGACACCCAGCTGAGCTCCCCCTACAAGCCCTTTAATTCCCCTGTTGTCAGCTTGACCCCTGCTGATTATGTGGGTCTGGGTTAGCCTGCAAGAAAACCTGATTCAGTAAGTTCATATTCCTCCACCCCCAGACCTTGCAACCCCTTCAGTTCCAGTTCCCGCTGAAGCAGGCCTAGTCTGTGTTTATTTAAAGCTTATTCCTCCTCAGTGTGAACGGTAAATGGAAAGATGGCTCAGGAAGTGGGAATCCCTGGGCCATTTTGAAAGCTTTATTCTCCTTCCTGTCCCACTTAAGAGTACATATGATTCAATCATAAAATAATTCAAAATTACCTTAAACTCAGGAAGAAGAGTTTAAAAGAGAAAGTAATTTTAAAAAGCCCTGTGACATAAACAAAGTTATTATGGCATGGACTTCCATAGACAAGAAACTAGTTGATCACATGAACACTACATGTGTCAGTATTTAAGATGCACTAGTTTCTGCTGTCTCTATTGCAAGGCTACCCTTTAGGGATATTTTGCCAACTGTGGGACATCAATTATTTGGTGCATCTGAAGGTGTTTCATTGCATGCTCTCCTTCTCTCAAGGCATCATTAGCAAGGTGTCCCTGACCTTGCTCACTCATGCTCTGTACCTTGTAGTCTGCAATGTACAAATTAATCTGGCATATGTTTAGCTGAATACTGATCCAATGTGGTATAGTGGAGAGTGTATTGGTTTAGGATCAGGTAGACCCCCACTTAGCTATGAAGCTCACTGGGTGACCATAAGCAACTTGCCTCTCTCAGCCTACCTCATAGGTTCACTGTGATGATAAAAGATGCGGGGTGCATATACACTGCTTTCAGGTCCTTGGAGGAACGGTAGGATAAAAATGTGATAGAGACAGAGGATCTTTCAGTGTGTGAAGAAGATGTCAAAGCAGTTTTCCAGTATTCGGTGCCATACTAGCTGGATAAACATGTTGAGATCTCTGTGACGGATATATCTGCGATGGTAGCAGCATTGGAAGCTGAAGTAGCCCTTCCAGCCACAAAGACTATAGCTCAGATTTTGAGGGAAGTCCTTCTAAGTATGGGTGAATTTTATGTTTGTCTTGCCCCACGTGGTTTTGCAGGTCCCTTAGTGCTCTGTGGTTGGAAAAAAACTCAATAACCCATCATGAAATCACTATAGGGAGCAAGTAGTCTTTCTGGATTATGTAATTTGCATATCCCTGAGACCCTGAACAACCAGAAGTCTGCAATAATTGTTATATTCAGAGAACAGATCATTCTGGAAACTGATGGTTGACACATGCTGAAAGAACATTCGAAGAGACAATGATTTGGATCATTCCAATTCTGTTTTTGTAGTTTTTATAATGAACTAGGTTTATTGGGCAGAAATCAGTAGGGGAAGATTTTCCCAGCACTTTATCCTCACGGCAGGTTAAAGCTTTACTATTATTTAGCTACTAAAGGAACAAAATCCTTATGCTTTAAAACTGCATAGAATCAAAATGCAGTTCGGATTCTTGGCAACAGATCCTGCCCCAGAATTTCACACACTGACGTGTGTACAGAATCAAAGTACATCTTTTATCCATATATTACTCATTCATTATGTATTTATTACATTCATATCCTGCTTTTCTATGCTCTATATGCCTGATCTGGTTTCCTACATGTGCCAAATTGCCCTTACAATACTAACTGCAATATGACTTGTAAACACACAAGCTCTGTCAACACAGAGCTGATCGATAACATGACGGCTGGGGCAGTTAGCTGGAGTGATCTTGATTTCTCCTTCCCACACACATACATACGTCCATGCCTCAGATCAATCTACACAATTTTAGAATGTCTGAGCAGGGATAAGATACTCCATGGAAAGGGAGCAATCTTAGCAGTGAAAAGTAGAGCTGCCTTGTTATTTCTGTCTGAAAACTGCAGTATATGTAGTATTTAGCTTCTTTCCTTCCTCCTCATCTGTCCATAGAAGTGCTCTGTGTATGAAACCCTACACACAGCTGCACTCCTGACATACTTTCACAAAGCTCCGGACAGAGTGTGAAAGGTTAACTTACAGTGGCATGTACAGTATGTGAGCCAGATGTTACTGCCATCTCTTGATTTGTTCTCATGCAATTCGTTCCATTAATGAGAGAGGTTATGGACTGGCAGACGAGGGAAGTGAAGTCATGTGGGAGAGGTTAAACAAAGGCCATTACTGACCTCCATGAGCTCAGTTTACACTCCTGCGTGTTCCTGTTTGAGAACAGTTGGGTGTGGGGAAGTATGCTCACAAGAGCTAAGAATGTCTCCAGTTTCTGCCAGGTGCCTCTCAGAGTTCCTGTGTAACATGGCTCTAAGAATTCTCCACAGTGCTTTTCAGAGTTTTATGATAGGAAAGAGGAAATAGCACACATGTCTCGTGAACCTTAAAATGCCTAAGAAATTGTCTCTCTAGCTCTGAATATCCCACTGAGTGGACCACAGTAGCTACCTATTATCATCTGAATAATCCACCATTTTCATAACTATATGCAGGAGTCTAAAGAAGCTGTTAGTTTGGTTATTTAAGAACTCAGATGTTTATTTGATTTTCTGTTAAAAATGTAATGTATCTGTGTATCTAGATAGATTCAAGAAGTTGGGAGAAGGGCAAAAGGCCAGTTGGACATTGACTGAATTGGTTAGGATTCCTTAGGAATGTTAGAATTCCAAAACCCAATAGAGGAAGAATTTTCTGAGGGAAAAGTTTAGGCAAGACCAATCAAACCACCCTTCATAGTTAGTACAACATTAACCAATAAGGCTAGTAGTATGCAATGGGTTAAGTGTTACATTGGAGACCTGGGTTCTAATTCACATATGACTGTGATACTTTGGGGGTCATCTTCCTCAGACTCCCAACAGGCTGTTCTGAACTCTTTGGCCCATTTTCTATTCCTCACCAACACTATTGTTACTGCCTGATTGCTAACCCAAGAGAACTAGGTAAAATCCAGAAAAATCATTGCCACTACTTACTCTTGCAGGGGTAGCTGAGTGAAGCTCCAGGAGAATTTCAGGTGATATCATGGACCTTTTTGGGGACTTCTGCACTTCTTGAGGATAAAGATTCCTGATGCTAGTCCTGCATACAACTAAAGGATAAGGAACAGGGAAAGTCCACCCACAAGGTGGCCTTTGGCTATTGCCTAGGGTACATAAGAACATAAGAGACGCCAATGTTGGATCAGGCCAAAGGCCCATCCAGTCCAACACTCTGTCACACAGTGGCCAAAAATACCAGGTGCCATCAGGAGGTCCACCAGTGGGGCCAGGACATTAGAAGCCCTCCCACTGTTGACCCCCCCAAGCACCAAGAAGGGTGGGGGGACACCAGGGACAGCCCTGTGATATACCTGTCGAAGCCATAGCTCCCTGCATGCTCACCCAGGCCTATTAGCCAGTGGGCAGCTTGAAGTGCACCTGCCTAAACATTGTCAGTGCTTTAGCTTGCATTAGTGTTCATTAGTGGATCTGCATCATAAGGGATTTATCTTTAGCAGAACAGCAACTGTTGTATGCATGCTGAAGTCTGAATCTGTGTTGTGAATCTGTATGCAGTTCTGTGGTTCATCAAATGTCATTCCACTGGGAAGTTTTAGACAATGTGTACTGCTGGACATTGCAATGTGCTCAGCCCTATTTTGAATGTCAGTGCTAACAATGAAAATAGTGTTTATTCTAGGAGATGTGTATGATAGACAAGATAATGTTTATTCTAAGAGGCATGTATGATAGACAAGATGATATGCCTTTTCATAGCAGATACTGAAAGGAACCCAAAATGTAGTTTAGAGGAAAAAATGTGTATGTGTGGTATGAAAAAAAATGAGAATTTACCTTGATTATTATTACATGCAGCATTAATATTTTTTAAATTTTTTATTTTTTATTTACTTCCAATTTATACCTCGCCTTGCCGGTACAAATAACAGGGATGAGTGAATAACATGCAGACTTCTACTACTTAAGCAGATGGTGAATGGATGTTGTTGCTAATGTGGAAATGAAGGTTGATCTTGACAGCCTCATTTGCTCACCTCACACCCTCCCTGCTCCCTACGTCTTCCTTCCACACGACAGAAAGATCAGAGTCGATGTGTGTAAGCTTCAGCAGCCTATTCTGAATGACATAATGCCTCATGAGGTTTCATTTTATTCATTATTTTAGGCCAATTCAGTTGTTACACAAATTTACTGTTGTGAACAGTTTCTTGAAAGGATGACTATCATGTGAAATAGGAATTGTCTCATTCAACAGCCATGAAAAACCAGTATCAGGAGACAATTGTGAAAAATGTTCTTTGTGTGTGTATTTGAGGGAGTTTTGTGAAATTTTTAAAAAATAGATACTTGCTTAGTTACCTGGCTCTGGGGGATATAAACATGGATTAGTTAGACTTGGAAATCTGCACATGCTTAAATGATGCATCTCAACTGCCTTCATTTATTCCTATGTACTGCTTACTGAAGGTAAAGGAAAAAAGAATTGAAGGGGATATTCTTCTGTCTTTTTTTTCAGTAGCCATACAACAGTTTTAGGATTACTAACTTCCAGGCTCTACCTGTGGCCTGGAATCCTCCCAAACTATAGAGATCAATTCTCCTTGAAGAAAGGGTGGAATGTGGACTGTATGGCACCCCATCCCCACTGAGCTCCCTGTCCTCCCCTAACACCATCATTCCTAGGCAGTGCCCCCAAATCTCCAAGAAATCCGTGGTTTTTTTTACTTTGGAAAATTAATAGACTATGATAATGAATTTTTGTTACATTCTCATCCGAGGTCTAGATATGACTTGTCAATCTCTGCTGAATGCAGTAAAGCCTATTGTGGAAATAAATACAATGAGCTCTAGAAAGAGGCTCTGGGTGAGTGTCAAGGCCTTGGGCACTCAGCATCAATTTGCTGTGGCAACCTCAGCAGGGTATAATGACACAGAGTCCACCATTTTTTCCAGATGAACTGATCTTTTGAGTGATCTCCACCCCTCACCTGGACATTGGCAACACTGGTTCCCCCAGGAGGAAATGGCTGGTTGGGATGGTGAAGTCTATGGCATTGTACCTGTCTGAGGTCCCACCCCTCCTCAAACCTCACCCTCTCCAGGCTCCACCCCTCAAACCTCCAGGAATTTTCCAACCTGGAGTTGGCAACTCTATCTCCTTCCCAGCCAAGCATCAACCTACCATTATCTGCCCCTCTGATTTCAGCTTTCCATCTCCCCCCCACCTGCAGCCTCTTCCGTGCTCTGAAACCCGGACTGCCATGTCACATTGGCTGTCATAGTGGGGCATCTCAGCAGAGTATAAGGACACAGAGTCCATCATTTTCTGCTGGGGAACTGATCTCTGCCATCTGGAGAGCGGTTGTAATTCTGAGTGATCTCCAGCCCTCACCTGGAGATTGGTAACAATGGTTTCACAGAAGGAAAATACTCTTTCTCTGCAATGGGGACCAAAGCAGCTTATATCATTCTCCTCTCCTCCTTGTGGCTTGCACAACAACTCTGTGAGTGGTCCAAAATCACCCACTCAGCTTCTACAGCAAGAATCAGGATCTAGCAGACCCTGCTCTGAAGCACTAACTGAAGCCTAAGGTAGCCAACCTCCAGGTGGAGCCTGAAGATCACTAGGTATCACAACTGAACTCCAGACAACAGAGCTCTCCCCTCCCCCCGGTGAAAATAACTGCTTTGGAAGGTGGGCTTTATAGCATTCTATTAAGCTGAGGCCTCTCCCCTTCCCAAACCCTGGTTTTCATAGACTCTACCAGAAAATCTCCAGGAATCTACCTACCTAGTCAGGAGTGGCCCCAATGAGTTCCTCACAACAGCCACTGAGGGAAAAGTTAGTCCCGCACAGGAGGCAAGCAGGAGAAGTGTCTTCATCAAGAGAGAAAGCTGTTTGCCAGTAACTCTGACAGGGCACAGTGGCTGAAGGGGGAGTGGGCAGGGAAGAGGAGCAGACCCAGCAACCAGCCAATGCCAGAAAAGTACTCTTAAGTGGCGGCTGACAGGCCAATGGCTGAGGGAGCACATTGCACAGCCAATAGGGGAGCTGGAAAATGACACCCCAAATGACAATTCTTATATAGGGAGATTGCAACATCTTATGGTATCTACATATAGCCCTGCAGCACTAAGTGTTTCAGAATCTCCTTTACTCTTGAAAACTCTCACTGAATCAATGCAGAAAATAAAATCTACAGCATTTGTTTATAATATTGGGGAAGGTGGAGGAAGAACATTTAAGGGTCTAGTGTCCATCTCTTTGTTCAGCAGATGGAAGTGGCATGGACAGGGGACATCCCACTTGCCTCTAGGTTCCATACTGGTTCCTAGGAAGGATAGTATTGTTGTCCCATAGACCTCACAGCTAGGGGGAAAGGACATGGCAGAACTCCTTTGAGCAATAAAATGCTTGGCAAGGAGGAGACTGAGCCATATACAGTTGATGGCTCAGAGCATACAGCTCAGAGTCAGGATGGCACTGCAGTGCCAGTAGAGTCTAGGATGCACAGACAGAAGAGGTCCAACTCTTCTGCATACCATCAAAAGCACACCTGCAACTAGGTACAGGAAGTGGTGGCACAGTGGTGCTGCAGATCTCTTGATAAATGTAAAATTAAACAGTGTTGGCCCTTTATTATCCCAGCTAGTGGTGTTATTTGTACTTATTTCTGCCTCTGTCAGCAAAGGTACCATATGGAGGTCCAATGAAATATATTGTCTCTTATTAATCGTGTGATTCTTTTTGAAGTTTAAATTTATTTCAAAAAGTGTTTTGTCCTTTCAGCTAATGCTTATTGAAAAAATAATACTTGACTTCATTGCTCATTCATGGGCCTGAATCTTTGCATCCAGTTGGGAATTAAAATGTGCCACTGTATTACTAACAAAAATCTCCAGCAGCTTGGAAACCTGAATTACCTTTTTGTTCCAAAAGGAAGTCCTCTAGTCAACTTTTTCCTCACTTAACTAGTTATTGATATAATTGCCTTACTACGGCCCCGTTCACATGGCGAATTTACCACGGGAGAGCCACGGATGCTGGGCGAATTATCCGTGCGCGATCACACCGCCACATCTGGCAAGTGTAGCGCACCCATGGCTTCCCACCAAAACCCTGCAGTTAAAAAGTACCTGCTAACAAGTACTAGCAACCAGTTTGCCACGGGCTGCTGGCGGACTTGGTTGGTGTGATCGCGCTGGGGCTGTCATCTTTGCCGCGGGCACCGACTGCCAAAACCCTGTTGCACCGCCATCGCATCTGACACGTAATTGCGGATCAAACTGCGATGGTGCAAATAGCCACACACACCCACGTTATCCAGGCCGTGTGACTGGGGCCTACATTGACTTAATTGCTTTGATAACCCCTCCTTAGCTCCTAAGAGGAGGGGAGGATAAAAATTGGCTAGATAGAGAGGTAAGCTTGACTGTGTTTTTATAAAATAAATAAATAAATAATCTGTACAGCTGCCTAACAAATAATGGATTCTATCAGAAGCACGCCCTCTCAGATCACTACTCACTGGTTTATTTTTATTTGCTTCCTTTTTTTACTCTGTCTTTTTTGTAAAGCCTCAAGGAGGGTTATGGTGGGTGAAGGAACATCACATCTAACTGTAATAGACAGTGATAGTCCACTATTGTCCAACAGTAGCTAGGGCAGTGTAGTAACTAGAGTGCACTACACAACAGACCTGGCTTGAAATTCTTATTCTACCAGGAAACTCATTGGATGTGCTTTGGCCAGTCACTCTCTCTCAGCCTAACTTATGTCACATATTTGTTCTGAAGACAAATTGGGGGAAGGGGATAGTATATGCTGCCCTGAGGAAGGATGGAATACAAATTTACAGCATACATAATTATTTATTATTTTACAATGGACTTAACATTGGAAACATAGGCAAGTGTCCTGCAACAGTTAATTGGGTAGACATGCATATATTTTTGCATACATTTTGGTTTGTGTTACAAAAAAGCTTTCTGCGATTTTTCTGATGAGTTCATAATCTAACATTCAGATCACAGTTTTCCCTTGAATGTTCTGACTTTTTGTCAGCGTGTGTTGCTGGTGCCCATCACAAGCCCACTAAAGGCTGTTATAATATATCACCCCGATATATACCTATTTCAATTTAGATATGCATTTAATTTGACCATCTTTTTTTAGACTGCCTTGACTTTTTAAGAATTCCTTCAAGATGGAAACAAAGGTTTGAACAGTAAGGGGATGTATTTAAAATTCTCAATGACCCTTTGCTTTCAAATACAAGACCCAGCCATTTTCAAAAGCCCCCCTGAAGAGCACAGCATATGCCTTGACTGGGGGGGTGGGAGGGGGATTCTATTTCAGCTGAGCTTAAGCAGAGGAAACACCCAATTGATTCGGAAGCAGAAGTGTGAAATAATTTACACAGCGAAGAGCCAACGGAGGCCATAATGCCACCATTCCTGAAGTGTCCATGCCTGAAAACAAGCCCAGCTGGCCATTTATAATCATTTCCCACCCTCTCTATAGGAAAACACCACATTTGTCAAAATCGTATGCTGATGCTTTCAGATTTAGTTCATTAGCTCTCGTTGTGTCAACGCGAATGGATCATTTTGAACAAGCACCAAACAGCCTCCTTGTGCTTTCTTAATTATGTGTCAGCACCTCTTCAGCAAAAGCAGCTTTCTTCTCTTAGTTTTTTTTACCTAATGCAACTTAATGTCAGTTCCAAGAGAAAAAAACTGGGAGGCAGGGGGCAAAGATGATGCTTTGTCCTAATAAATTGTGGAATCGGTTCTGGCCCCTCTCACAAACTCTCAGCTCCCCTGAATTCTTGCTTTCTGCCGCATACTTCTGCCCATTACAAATACTTGTAAAAGACCACATTCTGGACACTGAGGGAGACCAACATTATGGCCCAGCATCAAGAAACTGTATAACCTCTCTGATGATGTTATCTCAGGAAATTATTTTTAAACTGGGTCTATAGCTGGTCTGAATTGGGGGTGGGGTGTAATATGTTTAGGTTGTTGACAATGTTCAGCCTGCTGTCAAATCATAATTCACTGAGCTCTTATGAAAATTAGATGGAATGTTGCAGAAATTTCAAGCTTAACATTTCAGAATGCAACATTTTTGGAGTTTGAAATATTCTTGTTGACTTTGATGTGTTATGCTTCCTGTTGAATTAAACAAATGTTTCTAGGCCCTGCTTAGCTTTCCCATAATGTTCACAACCAGAGCAACTAAGGCCTGCAAAACTAGGATAGCTAATAGTAGGGTTGCCAAGTCCTGCAAACTCACCGGCGGGGGAGGCTCCAACGGGTCCGGGAGCCGGCTCTGGATGCGCGCGGGCAAAGCGTGTGCTGCCAGCATGTCAACGGAAGTGACGTGCGATATCACTCACGTTGGGTGCGTGTCCCAGATTGTCAGGGGGAAACCATATGGTTTCCCCCCGACGATCTGGGCCACGCCCCCAACGTGAGTGATGTGGTTGCGTCACCTCTGGTGACGTAGCTTTGGGGGGAGGAGTTCCCCCTGGGGCCCGATTCCGCCACGGCAGAAATCAGGCCTCCAAAGCAGGGGTTTCCCTGCCCCCCCGCCCCCACTTGGCAGCCCTAGCTAATAGCCAAACTAGAAATTCAGATATGTTGTAAAAGAAGCCATAGGGCCTTATATTGATCATGACCATGGCTCAGGGACAGGAAAGGATTTTCCTCCTTCCATGCTATTTTTCAAACTGAAAACAGCTCAGTCAACCAGGAAAACGCTGATAGATTTCACCCCAATATTTTTCTTGCAGAATTACTTTTGCTTTTCCTAATGCTGGGAACCAGGGGTCGTTTCGTTTCGTAGAAAAAGAGCTAGGGGAACTCATTAGCATAACTCATTAGCATATGTCACACCCCCTGACATCACCGGAAGTGTGTAATAACGCCACACCCCCTGACATCACCGGAAGTGTGTCATAAGGCCACACACCCCGCCCCCAATGGTCCCAGCCGCCGCCGCCGGCCTTGCACCTCCACTGCCGAGTCCCATGAGGGGCCCGGCGGTGGACCTGCAAGGCCGGCGGGAGTGCAAGGAAGCCCCGCGAAGGCCCTCCCTGGCCCCAGGCAGGCAGGGGTGGGGAGAGGCAGGGACGAAGCAACTTACCCTCCCTCTTCTCCTGCCTCCTCCTGGCTGAATGAGGGCCGGAAGCAGGGCGTCCGGAAGCAGGGGGCGGGGTTTCGTCATGTGCCCCACCCCCATACCTCACTCGGGGAACTGCGACCCCCCGCGATCCCCCCTGAAATGACCTCTGCTGGGAACAAGATTTATGATGGATTATGAAGGGAAGAGAGTGATGGGAAAGAAAAATCCAATGAAGCCCTCTTACGGATATGATGGAATTGGAATTCCTGGAATCAGCATAAGACAGATTTCCAGTTTATGCTTTGTCCTAATAAATTGTGGAATCGGTTCTGGTCCCTCTCTCAAACGCTCCTGCCACATGACCCTTACTTGTGCTGTAGTCAATTAGATGCACAGATAGGGAAATTCTGATAAGCGCTTCTGCTCCCACAATTTTGATAAGCAAATTGAGTATTTCCCCCCCTTTTCGACAATTACTGGAAGCACAGGATCCCTGTTCCACACTGAATATGACGATGCTGGGTAGGAGCAGGGAGACAGACCATGTGATACTAGTTGGCATGTCTTCTACATGAATTCTAATGTGACCTGCCTTTTATTAATAAGGAACGCAGAATATCCCATTACACAGATTAGTATGTGAAAGTTCATACCACACTAGAATTTCGCCTCTACTTAGCTATAACCTCAATAGCATGCAGACACACAGATTCCTTCCTTCTACTGCAGTTCCAGATAGAAAGGGGATTCCTCACAGTAAATATAAAGGGGCAAGGCCTGTCTGATTTTCTTTCACTCTAGTTCATGGCATTGCAAATCAGGTTGGTATTTTATAGTCAGCTTCTATTTCCCCCCAAATAAAGTAGATTCTTTGCACTTTCTCACTTGCGCTTGTCTCATCTCATGTCAGCCTGCCTGAGAGGGACCTATCTCAGCTGTAGTTCAGCTCTGTAGTTAATTAGGCTGAGCTGCCATATCTTTAGTTCCATCTCATGTCAAGGCTGGAGTTATAATTGCAGGTGACATATTTGTGCGTTCCCATTGTCATGCAGAAGAGGGCTGTGAGCAGGTTATCCTCATGGCTATGCTTGGATTATTGAAAAGCAATTTGTAGGGGAAGTCTACAGGGGAAAGGTATTTCACCTCACTAAGCCTAAAAAAAAATTCTGATGATAGATAGCTTGAAGTCTCTGAAGCAAACGTTTTTAACAAGGTCTATTAAAAAAATCACTTAGCATATCAACAACCATCTCTCTAATGCATGTGCTGCTGAAGGCAATATTAGCTTTTGTGACATGTTGTTGTAACAAAGTGCCATTGCAGGATTTGCCGTCTCTTTCGGCGGGCTCAGTAGGGAAATTAGAAAAGATCTAGAGATCTAGCCAATGGCTTCATATAATAACAAAGGGTAGTTCTTCTGGCCAATGCAGACTACATACATGGAACCTCTGGTACTAATTTCAGTCATTGCAAGAGAGACATTAACAATGCAGTCACTCTTGCTACCACCTACTCTGCCAGGCATGTACCTGTGCCATCTCAAAGGCATTAATCAGACTCACCACACATCTTCCATGCATGCTGTGACTGCCCCATCCACTTCCCTCCCTCAGAAGCAAGATTTTCCCTCCATTTTTCTTTCCCTTTACTGACTGAGCCGCCCTAGTAATAGCCCTTTTCACATTACCGTTCTAAACCTGATGTTATTAGTTGTTGGCCTGATTTCCAGTAAAGTGATACAGGAATGAGGGTTTCATACAGTGAATTTCCTTCCATTAATTAGCCATCTCTGAAATGCTATGGTCATTTCAAACACAATGCCACTTTCCCACCACCCTTTTTTGCCACATGATCTTCCTTGGACTTTTTTTTAATGTTCTATGTTGAGCGCTATAACACTAAACCAGTATAGCACTGTAGCAGCACATCTTGACTCCATTGACTGCATTGAGTCAATGGAGTCAAGGCATCTCAATGGTGCTGCTATAGTGCTGAAGTGCTATATTAGAATGTTTTTCTTTAAAGTCCGAGAAAGATCATGTGGCAAAAAAGGGCATGGAAAAAGCAGCATTGTAGGAAGTGCTATGAACATTTTAAACAGCACACCACAGCAATTCAGAAGTGCAACGAACAGGTAGAAAACAGAAGAAAGCAGTTTCCCTTAAAAGCAGCTCAACCACACTTTGCTAACCCAATGCAAGTGGGTTGTATGTACACGTAAATAAATTCCACTAGCAGCCGGTTACTAAAACGGGTCTGTCTGAAATGCCAGAAAAAATCCATTAGCAACCAGTTACTAAAACAGAATACAAAGGCACTTTGAAAAGGGCCAATGTGTTATTTTCTTTGCTGAAGAACTCTGGCTGTCCCACCCTGTCTCAGTATGATATTTTACTGCTGGCTCAGCCCAGGAGCCTGAGGGAGGGATCAGGATTGCCCTATAACATAAATCACTGCAAATGGCACTTGAGATGTTTTGAAATTCAAAATTAACAAAATATTTTACTTAATGCAGAGGGGTTGAAATTAGGGGTTGAAAATTTCTGAGGTAAAATCAGCAAATGCACAGACTTTAGTTGTTATGTTTCAGGCTACAAGAGGTTCTTAAGCTATCCACAGTGACTTAAATCTTTGTGTTAAGAGGCTGTTGTTCCAGTGTTTTCCCAAACACTCTAGTATACTTTCTTTCAGTATTCTCTAACTTTTTTGGTTTCCAGAAGGCTGATACATCTTTTCCAGTACCCAAGCCCCTTCTCTTGAAACACAGCACTTGTCTTGAGTTTTTAAGTGATTTTTAAGGTTTCTAAAGGCAGTTTCTAAACACACCAGGGATCTCTGCACTCTTCAGAGCTAACTTCCTGTTTGACTGGGTAGGGAATTTTCTTCTCTGTTTAGAAGATCTATTCCTTTTTCTTGGGCCAAATGGGAGTTTTCGCCTACTTCCCAAACTTCCTTCTCGACTTTCCCCCAGTTCTCCTGTCTGCATTAAACTGTTCTCTTTCAGGGCTAAATTCTGAAACTGTCAGTACTTGACTCTTCTCAGCTAGGGCTGAAATCAGACTTCGCTCAGTCAAGACAGAAATCTCACTGACTGTCTCCTCAGCATGCAGCTCTCAAGTCTTTTTCTGCTCAGCTGATGCTAACCAATCAGATTGTTTGGAGCAACCTATCACTCAAGGCTCTCTGTTTCTGTGAAGAATTAATGCTTCACAGTCCTCAACACTTTTTAAAGTGTTTGTAAGCTTTTACAAAGTGCAGTCTGTCACACTCTCAAATAATGGAAGGCAGGAATGAGACTCATTCCTATAGCTTCCCCTCTGCTTTCCCCTAGATCAATGTAGTCAAGCTCTCTCTTCCCCATTTCTATCTCTTTTCTTCCCTTATGTTTTCCCCCTCTCTCTGCTTTTGTCCCTGATCAAGGGCTGTTGAAGCAAAGGGGAAATGTGGGACCCATTGAAGCTGATGGATGGGACTGCGATAAGGGTTTGTTGCATGAACACATTTCTCACAATCCAGCAGTTTCTTATGCTTAGGATTTCAGATGCATAAGGGAAGCTTCTGCCAACTGAAAGAGCAGACCATTTCATTTCATTGGTGGAAGAAAATTAGATTCCTTTGCATGAGCAGATTTCCTTTTTTTTGTTGTTGAAATGATTGGATGTTGCAGCCCACCTTGAACTCTGGACCAAGGCAATAATATGCAATCCAGGGATCCATACAGAAGAAAATGCTGTTGTGCATTTTACAGAGCTTTTCCCATTGGAAGCTGCCAGCTGGCTGGATCACACTTTTTTTTTGTTTCTGGGGCACAAAATCCAGATAACTAGATGTGCTGCTATGGAAAGAACTGGATAAAATCCATGTGAATCAGTTTTGGTGGACCTCATGATCATAGCCAAGGACAACAGAGGAAAACCATTCTATGCACTTTCCGAGTGACTGACAAATCCAGTAACTAATCTAGTGTTATTTATTTATTTATTTATTTATTTATTTTCTATATGACAATTCATAACAATCAAAAATACGTTCAATAAAAATGTTAAGATGCAAAAACACGTTACACCGTCATTCAAATCACAGTCCTCCAATACACAATACACAACAAAAACATAAACATTAAATTAACAACAAAATATCTATAACTAATACAACAAATACTACATTAGAGGTTATTAAATTAACCAATATACTTTCAGGAGATTAACGATAATTTGTAGACTGTGTATTCCCTTCAAGAATCTCTTCCAATTTGATTAGAATTGGATACCATCTTTCCAAATAATAGGAAGGTCCCAATGAAGGATCTTTATCTGCTAGAGAGTCCGAGATTTTATCCAAAATCAAATGGTCCCAAATTCTAGAGTACCAATTTTTAATTAATGGTTTATCTGTTTCCTTCCAGCATGACGCTATCGTAGTCTTGGCTGCCATAAAAAGTATCATTATCAGATCTTTCCTAATCTGTGGAATATTAACTTCTTGCCAATAATTCAGTAATATAATCTCTGGTTTCAACAGACTTTTATAACCAGTTAAGTTTTCAACTTGAAGTACTATATCCTGCCAAAACTGCTTGATCACTGTACACTCCCACCAACAATGATAAAAGGTTCCCACAGAACCACATTGTTTCCAACAGTGGAGATATTGACTTGTTTATACAATTCAGTTTCCTAGGCGTCATGTACCAACATGTTAACATTTTAATGTTCTGTTCTTGTATATTAAGAGATTTGGTTTTGTACACATAAGAAGACCAAACCAATTCCCATTGAGTTCTAGTCCATTGAAGATTACAATCCATTTGCCAAGGTA
>NW_015175375.1:595200-630948 GCF_001447785.1 Gekko japonicus | reverse complement strand
GTCAAAGGCCTTTTCGATATCGAGGGCCAATAAACAATTGTCTGTTAAATGTGATTTGCCATAATGTATTATATTAATAGTTTTCCTAATATTATCACTGATATCCCTTTTAGGTATGAAACCAGTTTGATTTAAATGAATATATTGATCTATTATTTGAGTCTTGAGGTAATAACAGTAGTGAAAATTTTGTAATCACTATTCAAGAGTGAAATTGACCTATATGATTTAGTACTTTGAGGATCTCTCGCTTTCTTATGCAAAAGTATAATCTTTGCCTCATCCCATGTAGATCTATATGATTTAGTACTTTGAGGATCTCTCGCTTTCTTATGCAAAAGTATAATCTTTGCCTCATCCCATGTAGATCTATATGATTTAGTACTTTGAGGATCTCTCGCTTTCTTATGCAAAAGTATAATCTTTGCCTCATCCCATGTAGATCTATATGATTTAGTACTTTGAGGATCTCTCGCTTTCTTATGCAAAAGTATAATCTTTGCCTCATCCCACGTAGATCGTTTAATTACTTGTTTTAATACTAGCTTACAAAGTTTAGTTAGTGGTGTAACTAAGCGATGCTTATATTTCTTATAAAATTCGGCCGGAAGGAATCTATTGTTAAGGGACAAATGCATTCAGACATGAC
Organism: Gekko japonicus; assembly: GCF_001447785.1. NCBI lineage: Eukaryota > Metazoa > Chordata > Lepidosauria > Squamata > Gekkonidae > Gekko > Gekko japonicus. Next base: position 630,299 of record NW_015175375.1, on the reverse strand, counting down.
CAGATTTATCCAGAGCAGCTGCAGCTTTAGTCAGGATGCAAAGCTAAGTTAGCTGACTCTATAGGTAATAAAAACTTTCTGGAGAGAGGGCTACATGCATGGCCTTGGAACTTTTTTCCCCTTTTTTGCGGGCACAGAGCCACAGAGGGAGCAAAGGTGTGGAATAATAATTATCATAAGGCATTGTGTGTAGAATAGCCAGGAGATCCGAAGATTGTCTGGCAGCCAGAAGTCCTAGCTTTTTAGCATTATGCACCAGTAGGTGGTGAGCTAGACTTGGTTTTTTAAATGAAAGAGGCGTTTCAGAGGTGGTTTGCCATTGCCTGCCTTTGCACCATGACCCTGGAATTCCTTGGAGGTCTCCATTCCAAATACTAGCCAAGACTGACCCTGCTTAGCTTCCAAGATCTGATGGGATCGGGCTAGCCTGGGCTATCCAAGTCAGGGAAAAAGGCGAGGAATAAGGCACCAGAAAACCATACTGGATAAAGAAAGAGGCCACAGCTTTATATGATGCACTGTAGGATCATTGGCACAGCATGGGAGGTGCATTCAAACATCGGGTGAGCCTAATGCTGCCTGATACACCCAATCCCCTGCCTGCCAGCTGGGTGTGAAACCATGGAATAGCAATTCATGTGGGCACTGGCCACTGCATGGTTCCCTTGCCACCTGGAGATGAGAGCCCCACTGACATTCCCCAAGCCGGGCATACTGTTAATTTGGCTCTACCCCGAGACCCCCTTAAAGGAGTCCCCAAACTGTGGGGAAGCAGGTGTACAGGCACTGCCTCCTTTCCAAAGGATTTGCTCCAATGCCCAAACCAGCCAAAACCGTGACACATAACAACAACATAGCCGAAATGCAATCCATAACAACCAAAATGCAGGAAGAGTGGGTAGGAAAAATCTCTGGGAACACTGACGGGCAGAGGTCACATGGCAGCCCCTAATATAAGGGAGGGGTTGGGCAGATGGTAGCAAGGACCACCCAGAGCTCCACTCCCTTTGCTGTAATGGGGCTCTCACAAGAGTCAGCCACTAGCCACTTCAGACCAGCCCCATAGCCAGAACTTTTTGTTGGGAGGGGCAAATTGGACCTGTTGGCAGGAGTTCTTATTGTCACTACCAGCAGCTCCACCTGAGCAGCGGCTAGCTCTGGAGCACTCCGGTGGCAGCCTGAGCCATGGGTGGGACATGAGCTGAAGTCACCCCATTGCTCAGGCTCCCATTGAAGGGGAATTGAAGAGGGGTGACCACTGTGTGGCCTCACTGGGTCTTCCTACTTCTGCAGCAGGCTTCTCAATGTTTGAGAAGCTGGCTGCAAAAGCAGGAACACTCCTGCTTGGTTGGGGTCGCCATACGACTGGAAGCAGGAGGATCTGGTGAGGCCACGTGAAGGCTGCCCGTCTCCCTCCCCTCCTGCTCAGCCTCACCTGGAAGAAGGAAGACCCAGCAAGTCCATGTTGTGACCATGACAGAGCAGGAGGGGAGGGAAAGGTGTGGCCTCACCAGGTCTTCCTATCTCCACAGCCGGCTTTGGAGAAGTCGACTGTGGAAGCAGGAAGACCAGGCAAAGCCTCCTCTCTCCCTCCCCTCCTGCAGGAGCAGGGCATATTTGTGGGGTGTGTTGCCCTTGTCAGCCACCCTGACTATGGGCCTGCTTTAGACCCACCCCTGGCTGGAGTATGCGGCTGACTGATGGTCATGCCTTCCTCTTCCTGTTCCCAAGCCTCAGGCTGCAAAGGCTATGCAAGTCCTGGCCACAGCTTGCTGTTTTGAAGGACACTTCTATAGGAATAATTCAGTTAAAAAGAAAATATCTCTGTGATGGATTAGTAAAACTGCTAAAGAGAAAGTCATTAAATAGCTTTCATCAGGAATGGTTTTGACTGCAGCAGAAAACAGCAGAACTCACTGTGCCATCCTAAACAGGGTTATACCCTTCTGAACCCATTGACCTCGTAAACGTGTATGTGGGGGGGGGGGGGCAGCATAAGCCTGTTTACCCAAGGAAATCAACAACATCTTCTTACGTGTATTCTGCAAATTCTGACTAAAGCTTCCTTTTCTTGGTTTTACCCTAGAGTGTTTTTCTGCCACTATGCACCCCATTTCTTCCCATAATAGGGGTAGGCTCTTGAGAGACAGTTCTGGAAGATGTACTTCTAGGTTTCTAACCCCCAATTATTGGGGGGGGGGCGTTTTGCCCAGTACCCATGCCTTTTAGTATTAGGAGTATTACATAAGTATTAAGACACTTTGAGATACCAGTTAGATGGAAGAACTACACTATAGAGCAATAATATTTTTTCTTTCAGTACACAATACATAAAGCTAACTTATAGCATAAACCAAACAATTAAAATAATTCTAACTTCTTGTCTCTAAGTTTGCATTTTTGCAAGTGTGTTCAGCAAGCCCTAATAGAAAAATGTTTGGCTAGAGAAATGGAATAATCATACTTTGATATGAAAGACATGAAGCATTCACCAGGATTAGTGATTTCTCTGCCTGCCTGCCTGCCTGTCTCTTACACTTACTCACATGAAAGCACACATATATTAATACATACACTCTTCCTCAAAAGGTTACTTTTCATAGCAAAATTTTGCTTAGGCATCCCCAGTTTATCCATCCTGGGGTGCAGGCTCAGTGTCACTTGCAAATTTGGAACAATTTTGAGAACAGTTTTGAGCATTTTGGGAAAGAGAGCACTGAAGCAAGCCTATCCAAGTTAATTAGTAAAGATAAATGTGGCAGGAAATGAATGACCAGTTATTGGGACATATATATCCTGTAGCAATTGCACTTTCCAGTCTGTGGCTCATCAGGTTTGAAGAGAAAATGGGTAGCAGAGACTCCTGGGACACTTTTTTTTTAATGACTTCAGCATATTTTCAGCCAGTTTGGTGTAGTGGTTATGAAATATGCTGGGTTCAGACATGTAGAAGTGATCAGCTCATAGTTTATTAGTGATTCAGCAAGAGAAAGAAGACTGGCTATCCCTGGCCGAAGCCAGGTATTTATGCCTGAAAAGGGCTACACATCCAAAACACACCTCACTCCCAACGATAGGCTATTTACACTCTATTGTTTCCCAATTGGTTTACTCTAGGATCCCTGTCTCCCGACTGGTCCATTCTAGAATCCTAGTGATCTATTCTGCATCCCAAGCTAAGTCCTTTTGCAAGGACAGTTCAGGCTCAATACAGACAGGCTCAATACATAACAGGTTAACAGTGGCAAACTCTAATCTGGAGAACTAGGTTTGATTCCCCGTTCCTCCACATGCAGCCAGCTGAGTGACCTTGGGTCAGTCAGAGCTGTTCTCTCAATCAGTTCTCCCAGAGCTCTCCCAGCCCCACCTACTTCACAGAGTGTCTGATGTGGAGAGAAGAAGGGAAAGGAGATTGTAAGCCGCTCTGAGACTCCTTTGGGTAGTGAAGGGCGGGGTAAAAATCCAACCTCTTCCTCTTCTTCATGGCAAGCATGGGCCTGATTTTTAACACAGTTAGCTGGCGTGTCATTCATATGTGTATATGAATGGTTTTTCTATCACACAATGCATTACAAGAAAGTTTGATTTTCTTTTCTTGTGTTCAGGCTAAAACATAGTTGTTGTGAGAGTTCCTGAGATGTCAGGTGACACTAGACTATGTCACAAGTCTTCGTGACTTTTTTTTGGATAAAGATTCAAAAGTACAGATGTTTAAGACAGGTTTCACTAAATTCCCTGCGGCTCTTGAGTGACTGTATTATTTGGCAGGAGTTATTAACAATAACAGGTTTGTTTTCTCAGATTTCCTGTTTTCCCTTATGGCAAATTTACTGGGAAGGCAGCGAAGATAAGGTTGCAGTGATAGATCAACACAACTTTTTTCAGCTCAGTTGCTGACTATAATGAGTTATCTAGAGAAGAAGTTATTTTTCAGTAGTTTAGGAGAACATAAGTGGCTACTTTAATACAATATGCTATGTCTTACAATTCTCATCAAACACAATAATAATTGTATTAGGAAGCATTGTTAAGGCCCAGAAGATTTCCACATGGTGACATGTTCCTGTGACAGCAACACTATTGCTATAGATACCATGCAGCTTAGCAGCAACAGAGCTTCCAGCAGGTTATGAGTCCCCACCCATTTTCTTCACCACAGTCCCTGTGGTGGTCATCCCCCCCCCCACACCACTGTGGGTGTTGGGTTTTTTTAGGTCCCCCCTGGACTCTAATCTGGGAGAACCAGGTTTGATTCCCCACTCCTCCACTTGCACCTGGCTGGATGACCTTGGGCAAGCCGTAGCTCTGATGAGAGCTGTTCTTGAAAAAGAGCAGTTTCTGTCAGAGATCTCTCAGCCCCAACAACCTCACAGGGTGTCTGTTGTGGGGAGGGGAAGGGAAAGGAGTTTGTAAGCCGCTCTTTGGGTAGTGAAGGGCAGCCTCCTCCTCCTCCTCTTCTTCTTCTTCTTCTTCTTCTTCTTGTCAGTTACCATTTAAAAAATCCACAAAATCCCTCCAGTAGCAAGGCCCCAGAGCCTCTCCCCCTTTCCTGCCTCCTTTCCTTCCCATTCACCAGCCAGTCTGCCTTTATCTTCTCCCTATCTTCAGTTTTCTGCCCCACCATACACTTGGCATCTTCTACCCAGGAAAACCATGGCCCAGTTCTAGGGATGTCAGCCTCCAGGTGGAATCTGGGGATCCCCTGAAATTACAGGTCATCTCCAGATTACAGATTTTCTCCCCTGGAGAAAATGGCTGCTTTGGAGGGTAGACTTTATGGAATTGTACCCCACTAAGGTCCCTGTCCTCCCCAGGTTCCATCCCCAAATCTCCAGGAGTTCCCCAACCTGGATCTGGCAACCCTATCCCCTCATCCCCCGCCAGAGGACAAGGAGGACCTGACAACCCTACCCAGTTCTGTGGTGCTGGTTGCCAAGGTGAGTCCAGTTGTACAGTGCAGAACCTGCAAGGACTTGGAAAGGGTACCAGTTTTCTCTCTCGGAGGTGTCTTAAGAGCCAGTCTTCCCCTGCTGATGAGGTAAATTAGGCTGAGAATGAATAACTGGGCCAAGATCAACCAATGAGTTTCCAAGGCAGAATGGGGATTTGAGATCCTAGTCTGAAACTCTAATCACTACATAGGGTTGCTGGGTCCTAAGCTCTTGCCAGTGGGGAGTGGGAGGGAGCTCTCTGGGAGTGAGAGACGGGACGATGTCACTGTATGCAACATCCCCAACATGATGACATCACACAGAAGTGACAGAATTATGCTGGGGGCATCGCATGTCAATTCTCTGGTATTTGGGGTAAATACAATATCAACAAATGATTAAGACCTCCTTATTGAATGGTTAACACTTCCCCGTCTTAACTTGTTGTAGTGATACTAATGTGTAGTTTGTACCATACTAAAATAATCTATCTAGACTAGGTATGCATGTATTTTGTCATAAACATGTTCAATAGGCAAACATATTATGATTGACAACTATGATCAGCCATGAGCTGAACCTCCTATCTGTTTGTTTATCCACTGTCTGCTTCAATCAACTGTCGAACAGGTGTGTGGCTGTGTAGTAACTGATGTGGTTGAATGTTACAGTCTAGTAGTGATGGAATTTCATTTCTTGCCTTCCAGAGGCTTTTGCACTTGCACAGTGGATGAAATTAATTCTTCCCCAGAGATATGGATGATTGGGTTAGGTAATTAAATGATGTTTGGAAGAACTACACCTCCCATAAGGCTGAGCAAAAATGCACACACAAGAAATAGCCATGACAACATGGACTTAACACACAGCAAACAGTAAGTCTTTTTTAATGCAGTATTTATATATAGTCACTGATTGACTTATTAATTTGCTCCCTCTTTATACAATGGGCAGTTGAGTGGTGAGCAGTGACAAGAGGTCTGTGGGGAAGTGAGGAACTAGGCATGACATTAGACTAAGAATGTATATGTGTGGAAACACAGCTGCTTGTCCTATACTATACTATGAGCATGTGAAAATAACCCAGTGAACAGGTTTAAACTGTTTGTGAGCAGCCAAAAGGATGGACAGAAAAAAAATCAGCTCCCTGTTCTTAACAAGTGAACACAACATAAACCAAACTGGTAGGTACTTAAGTATCCCTAATTTTGACCAAATCCAATGTTTTAGGGATACAGAGTTTGATTTGCCCTTATCTGGGGACTATGTTGTAACTGTGATGTTATTCTAATTAAAGTCTCACATTTTTAAAAAGTGCAGGAGAGGCAAGAACTGAAACACCACTTTACTATAGGAGAATACGGGAGGGACTTGTGCTTTCTTTGTAAAGAGGCACAAGTCATTGGGAACATTCCATTTTATACCCTTTTTGGTTTATGAGCCCCAAAGAATAAGAGTGCTGAGCACAGAATAGCCATTATAATATCACAAGGAAGGGACCCAAAAGGCCTTTGGGGGCAGCTCATTTCCCCCTGTATTCTCCTGCTCTGCTATTTCCTCTTTCTTTTCCCTGGCAGCTGCCATAACCTATCCCTTTTTCCTGTGCCCTTCTCTCCCTCACACCTGCAAGCCGACCTACTTTTATCTGCCTCCTGTCTTCAGCCTTTCCACCCTAGCACCTCCTCCCTGAAAATTTGGGCCCAGGCAGAGGTCATTTCGGGGGGGATTGCAGGGTATCGCAGTTCCCCCGGGTGAGGTACGGGGGTGGGGCACATGATGAAGCCCCGCCCCCTGCTTCCGGCCGACCCCGCTTCCGGCCCTCATTCAGCCAGGAGGAGGCAGGAGAAGAGGGAGGGTAAGTTGCTTCCTCCCTGCCTCTCCCCACCCCTGCCTGCCTGGGGCCAGGGAGGGCCTTCGCGGGGCTTCCTTGAACTCCTGCCAGCCTTGCAGGTCCACCGCCGGGCCCCTCATGGGGCTCGGCAGTGGAGCTGCAAGGCCGCCGGTGGTGGCCGGGACCGTTGGGGATGGGGTGTGTGGCCTTATGACACACTTCCGGTGATGTCAGGAGGTGTGGCCTTATGACACACTTCCGGTGATGTCAGGGGGTGTGGCATATGCTAATGAGTTATGCTAATGAGTCCCCCTAGCTCTTTTTCTACGAAACGACCCCTGGGCCCAGGTCTAGTTCCACAGTGGCCACCAAACCGAATAGTGTGGGTAATGAGTCTGCTGGTTGCTGCTTGGTCTGTCCCTGTTGCGTCCTCCTCCATCAGGGGATGAGACAGGAAAGGGGGCTGTTTTAGCCTCCAAGTCCACTCCTGCTCCCCTCATCCCTTTGTTTTACTGCAACCAAGGCTTAGACAACACAGCAATATGGTTGTGGTTGCCTAGCAACCTCCCAAATGGCAACTGAGAGCTCAGTAACCATTCTTTTCCTAAATCTACAGACGTTGTTCTATTATTTGGGGAATCCCCCCTCCTTTTTTTAGATTTCAGGTTTTTCTGTGACTTCGGAGACTTCATTCATGAAAGCTCATACCCTATCACAAATTTTGTTAGTCTTTAAGGTACTACTGGACTCTTGCTCTTTTCAGTTGTTAAGAGTGTATTTCTCTGTCTGTGCCTTCATCATGCTGTCTTGGTACATATGAGATTCTGAAAAGTGAAGTAATTATCTGTAAAACTAAGACAATCAAACGTAACAAGAGTAGGAGACTGAACAGAGCCAAGCTTTCCTGGAAGCCAATAGAAAGTTAGTGGAAACGTATGGTAACGTTATCTCACTCTCTTCCATCAAAATTAATAATCTGTTTGCCCTTTGCCTGCTTTGAAAATCTGAAGATAGGTAAATATTGTGATACTTCTTCATGTGAGTATTAATCTTGAGGTACTAAGAGGCATACACATACTACAATATACTCAGTTGTAACATTTCTTGGAACCAAATAGCTAAGTGTTAACTCCTAGACTTTGAGGGGAAAAAGACACCTTCCTCTCATTTAGAAGTGCCTCCATCCATGTAAGGGTGAAAAAGATCTTAGATCATTCTACTAAAAAGAAAACTATCATATTCTCTTTTATCAGAAAGAAGAAAAGATGTTCCACCAAACTTGACAGAGACAATCCAACACCTGTCCAAGACAAGGCAGATTTTGAATGTCTAAACAAAGCTTTAAAACTCCAGCCCTGGAGGTGCATTGTGGGGTGTATTCTATTTTTTTGTACCTTTCTAAAGATAGAAAATCACAGAGAGACATTCAACAATCAAACTCCAACAGTGAAAACAATCATTGTTGGTCCACCGCAGAAAAAATGAATGCAAGTTTTCAAGGGAGACTCACCCTTGTTGCACTAGCAGCATTTTAAAAGACATTTGAACTCTTTCTAAGTATGGTTGTGTATTTTTGCTTTTCTACATGCTCTTAGCCTTCAGAGAACATTCTGATCATTCTCCTGTCCTTCTGGCTTTCTCAGTGCTATTGGTATCAATAATTGGTCCCACTCAATCCAGTAAAGTGAAATAAAGAGCAAAGAACATAGCCTGAAGAGGGCAGTGGCTCAATGGCAGAGAACATGCTTTAAATGTAGATGTTCCCAGATTCTCCCTGGCATCTTCAGTGAAGGTTGAAGGCACTGAGAAAGACCTTTCTCTGCTTGAGAACCTGGAGAACTGCCATCAATCAGGCTAGCCTATCTTGAACTTGATATGCACAACATAAGGCACCAACCTACAAAAGTTCTTAAAGCCATCAGTTTCAGGCCTGCTGGTTTGCTTCTCTGTATCAGTTTACATCACATTTTCTCACGGTGTGTAACAACACTTTAAAATTCCTGGCAAAAATTATATGAGAGTCTGCCCTTAAAAAGGCAGAGAAGTCCCATCTACCATTTCTCACTTATCCTTTCTGTATCTAGTATTGCTAACATTACGTTCTCCTGTTCACTGTAACAGTAGCAAAATACCAACCAATACATGAAGTCTGATCCTTGGTTGATTTAGCTCAGAAAAAAATGGTAAAACATATTTATTATTAGTGTTCATTGTATGTCCATTGCCTTGTCTGAGAACAAGTCAAGGCCTATTAAAATCTATTAGTTTTGCCATTCACTGTAATGGGACGTGAGATGGAGTTTCTGTTTGTGTATGTATGTGAATAGCATTGTACTAGCAAGCCACTGTTGGAGTCTGAGTCACACCAGGTTTGTGGATTTCTTGGCACCATGCCCTATAACCAACATCTGAAAATTCTTGTTTTTTTAATGCTCCCCAGAAGTCTTGATCTTCAGCTGTTGGTATAATGGAAGTGAAGGAAAGATGTATCATGTGAAAATACATTACTATTTTTTTTCAAAGTAGCAAATACCACAGAAAAAAATCTCAGTGTTCCATAACAGAAGGTACCCCACTGCAATACAAGAAATACTTTGCAGGAGCATAAATACGCTTGAGCATCTTTCTATTCTGATCATGATATCCTCACAAAACGCACATACTGAACACTTAATGGAAAAGTATATTTTTTGAAATGTTCAAAAATGCCTAGAATTGGATCATAAATACTTAGTGCAAGAGCTGTCCTACAATACTTTGCCATGGCTGTCCTCTTTCCTGCTCCACACCAATCTGCTCAAAGCACCAAAGAATTTTTTTCTGAAGAAACTGCCCAAGGGGGGTGGGGGAATCAACTTACTAAACATGCTTTATCTTGATTAAGGATTTGCTGTCCACAGCCAGGAGCCTGGCCTAGCCTAGCCTTGTCTTGCTTTGCATTGGAGTGTACTTCCCTAGCTAAGCAATCTTGCCTTCCAAATTTCTAATCCTGAAGCAACCATCCAACCCCCCCCCCTCCCGAAGAACATCCATTGTATTAAAAATAAAATTGATCAAAACCTTTGGTGGCAGTTTGGTGTAGTGCTTAAGACTGGTGGACACTAATCTGGAGAACCAGGTTTGATACCCTGCTCCTCCACATGCAGCTGCTCATGTGACCTTTGGTCAGTCACAAGTTATTTCAGAGCTGTTCTCTCAAGAGCAGTTCTCAAAAGAGCTCTCAGCTCCACCTACTTCACAGAATGTTTGTCATGGGGAGAGGAAGGGAAAGGAGATTGTAAGCTGCTCTGGGACTCTGAAGGGTGGGGTATAAATCCAACTCTTCCTCCTCTTCTTCATGGCTCTTCCTCTCCTCCTCCTCTTCCTTCTTCAGCTAGAAAAGCCTTGACATTTCATTTTCAATATTCCAGGTTTTCACTCAGAGGGTGATTTCCCACAAGCGCTGCTCCACGCTCACTCCTCCCTTTTGCCCCGATGGTACATGTCAATTTCACACAAGCTGCTGCACGGCTGCATTTTGCCCCACAGCTTCGTGTGATTTCCCCCGCGTCTACTCAATCCTGTTTTTTTAGGATTGAGTAGACGCGGGGGAAATTGCGCGAAGCTGTGGGGCAAAATGCAGCTGTGCAGCAGCTTATGTGAAATTGACACGTACCATCAGGGCAAAGAGAAGAGAGAGAGCGGAGCAGTGCTTGTGGGAAATCACCCTTAGTGTATTTGTTTGGAAGAATACAGTGCAATTCTGAGGCAAGGAACATAGAATGAAATAAACTGAGACTTTCTTAGTCATGGAGATGCAGACCTTCAAGATACATAGAAACAAAAATAGGGAAAGGGAGGTTCCTTGCTGCTGAAAGGAAGGGAAGAAGAGGAAAGGGAGGAGTGCTGCCACCACCTGCTGAATGCTGCCACCTTCTTAAGCACAACAGCTGCACATAGAACCTAACAACTGCTTTAACATGATCAGCAACTAGTTGTTCAGCACCCATGCTGAATATTGCTACTGCACAGAAGCAACACTGCTTACAATGCGGTTTGTTCTATTTTTGAGCAAAAGTTTTGAGTTGATCAAAAGAGAGACTCGACTCAACAATAAGCAGCCATTTTGAACAAAGTAAGTTCTTAACTGCCTTTTTGTGCTCTTCCCAGAATCCCTTCAAGTGCTTACTTTGCTTAGGCGGTTTTGGATAGTTAAGAAGCTTAGTCTATGGACAGAGACTGTAGTTTACTGCAAAGGAGTTGCATAGTAAATTCTCTTCTGGTTAGACTGCGTAAGTGGCATTGTCTCCTTGAAATAAGTCTTCCTGGAGACTTAGCATAACTACACAAAACAGAAAGGGAAGTAACAGGATTGTGCTAATAGCTAATATCAGATTAAAAGGGCCTCATCACTTGTCACCCTGACTGCAAGAGGTATGAAGATTTTAACAAAACTCAATTTACTTAATCCAATTTCAGTTTACAAACTAGCTTTTAATTTGTCCACTGAGCAATAAGTATTGTAAACTCTGCTCTACAATAAATATAGTGATTCTGATTCTGATCCTAGTCTTAAATTATGACGACAAAATATTCAGTGAGCAACTTTGGGTGGATTAATTTGAAAGGGTGAATGCTCTATGTAACTTGTTTTCCAGCCTTTTCCTCCTCTTTCCCAGTTTCCACACACTGTGAAATCACCTAACCTATCCACTATGGAGCCTGTGTTGTTTACCAGCAAAGCTTTGGGGCCATTTAGGGTCTTGTTACACAATCCTGGTGTCTGCCTTATCCTTTGTGACTGACTGTTCTTCTGCATGCATCTGGCTTCTGGTTTTTAAGAACTGAATACTGAGTGATCAGATATAACCAACCTGTTTGCCCCCCAATTCGGAATAAAGAGACAGACAACAGTGTTGGGTACTAATGGGCCCCTTTTATTAACTAAAACAAACATAACGACATAAAGAATCCAAAGGGGCGAACAGATGCAGCATGGTTGAGGCCAGGGGTAGAAAACCCCTCCCTCACCAATTGATCTTAGGGCGAGCCACCCAGCCCCAGAAGCCAGCCAAGGGTATGGCTTGCTTCCGGTCAGCAGGCCAGTGTAATTGCAGGAAAAACCCAACCCCCGAACCGCAAGGCTCAAAGCGAGGAAAATCCCTGCAATCCTTAGGCAGTCTGTTTTCCCCACCCCAAGCTGCATGGCCCAAAGGCTGTACTTACAAGACCCCTATGCCCCCAAGTGGGGTTATAAGCCGGTGCTCACCGTGCTGCAACCTGTAACTGAATAACACCCTGCCACCGCAAAGGGCCAAGCCTCAGCTTAGGCTCTTGCGCCCACTAACGGCCCAAAGCCGCACAAAGCCCCTGCTGCAGGTCCTCCAGAAAGATGTTCATACCCACTTCAGAAAGGGTATATAATATGTCCGCAGACAAGGACACGCTTCCTCTCACCCCGGCTGGCAGCACCTGAAACGAGAAAAAATTAAGCAACAACAAGAACACTGGCTGCAGCTGGGCTTCTGGGGCAAGCTGACGAAACCTCTCCATCTGTTTACAAGAGAGAGTGTCAGCCACCCCATTGTTAACTCCCAGTACATGCTTGGCAAAAAACAAAATGTTAAGCCACAGGTAGCGTAACATAAATGCCCTTACTAACTCCATAACTCGAGGCGATCCAGAAGTGAGTGAGTTGATAATATGGACAACTGCCAAATTGTCACACCAAAAATGCATGCTATGATTTGCCATCACCTCTCCCCACAACCAGACCGCCACGACTATAGGGAAAAATTCGAGAAAAGTAAGGTCCCTGGTCACCTTGTGTGCTGCCCATTCTATTGGCCACTCTCCGGCACACCACTGACCTAGAAAATAAACTCCAAATCCCTGCGACCCAGCTGCATCAGAATGAACCTGCAGGCCAGCTTGCAACTGCAGCTCCGACCTCCAAAAAGAAACACCGCTAAATGAGTCTAAAAACTCCAGCCACACACCCAAGTCAGCCCAAATCCCGGCTGTAACCCTGGCAAACCCTTAATTGCGTCGCACAACGGAGCAAAAAGCCACGCCCAGGGGTGGCAACCTTGCAGGCAAAGTTAAGCTGCCCCAATGCTGGAATTCACGCACAGAGGCCTTCTTCTTATGCCTAAAGGAATCCACCCTTTCACGCAGGTCCACAAGCTTCTCCTCGGGCAGCTGAGAAGCCTGTGCTACGGTGTCCAACTCAACTCCCAGAAAAGTCAGCCGCTGCGTAGGACCCTCTGTCTTCTCCTGTGCCAAGGGCACCCCAAGCTCCCTTGCCAGGTCCTGAAAACTCTGCAAAAGAAAACCAAACTGACCGGAACCCCCGGGGCCGGCAAACAAAAAATCGTCTAGGTAATGCACCACCGTGTCAATCCCAGTACAATTTCAAAGACCCCATTCAAGAAAAGTGCTAAAATGTTCAAACGCAGCACAAGATATGGAACATCCCATAGGTAAAGCCTGATCCATAAAGAATTGGCCCTCGAAACAAAACCCCAATAATTCAAAGTCCCTGGGGTGCACAGGGAGCAACCGAAACGCAGATTTTATATCGCATTTGGCCAAGTTAGCACCCGGGCTGTTTTTGAAAAATGTATATTGGAGAGAAACAAGTATTGTGCTCTTAGAGTATAGAAAATATTGAATGGGTATAAAATTAAGGGTGTTGGAATGTTTTGCCTTTATTTGTAGGTGCAATCATGACTTATAATGGAATGTATAGATTAGAATAATTGGATGTTTATTAATTAGAATAGAATGTTAAGTGTGAGGGGATAAGAATTTAAGGGTGCGGGAATGAAATGATTGAAGCATGGTAAAAGTGTCTACTAAAATTACTTGGGGTTTTTTTATTGTCCTTATTGCGTTTTTGGTCTTTGTCAGTTCCAGTTGTGTTTTTGAATGATGTACATTGGAGAGAAACAAGTATTTTGCCCCTAGAGTATAGGAAATAATGAGTGCAATGAGCATAAACTTAAGGGTGCTGAAATGATTTGAAATTATTTGATAGGAGTAAGGCAAAGCGTTTATTATGTGGTAAAATATTAATGGAATTTTAGGAAGGGGAAATTGCTAGGAAGCAATTGGAAAGTTTATTGATCCCATTATATGTTTAGGGTAAATTTAATTATAAGTATTATAGTAGGTTTATATGTTAGACAATTTTGACTTAAAATGTAAGGAGGTAAACAGTACACAATGGAAATGATGAAATAACCTTAAAAAATAATAATAAGAAGAAAATTGTTTGGATGCTGGAGTTAATGGAAACTTATCTAGTACTTTATCCCAAGGGAACAAATTTTGAAATTTCGAAACTCTGAAAAAGATTAATTTAGGATCTATAGAGAAGAGAAAGAAGGAATCTTAAAAGTTATTATTATTGGATGTGTGTAACTGAAAGTTTTCATCTTTGGTGACTGTGTAGAAGGAAAATTTATGTAGTCGGGTAGATATGTTGCTTTGTAGAATTTAGCTGAAGCATAAGGAATTAATTATATTTGTATCAATAATTGTTGGTGGATATGCATTATTGTGAAAACCCAATAAAAAGTACTTTAAAAAAATCTTCTGCGAGGTCCTAGTAGTCCTATGGGCTGCTCACCACCCACAGCCTCCTAGACCCCCGAAAAGCCACAAACCACGCCGCCCCACCTGCTCCCAACCACACACCCCCAAGCAGGCCCCGATATTACCGTGGGGGAAAACCCCTAGCCGACGCCAAGCCTCACCATGACGCCACGCCGATTTCGCCCGACTCGACGATCCTGAAGTCCTGCGACCTTTTGTTTGTCTCTCCGCCGCCACAGAAACCGCCGTCGCTCCACCGACCTGCCCTCAGCACCCAGCACCAGGAGCTCAAAAGAGCTCCTACCTAGCCAAGCACGAGGGGCAGAATGCGGGAGAGAGGCAGGGGCCGGCTTACGAGACCTCCGCCCCCGCCCCCCAAGAAGCCCTGGATGCAGCCTATGCTGCGTCATGCTGGCTCATCCTCATGGGCGACAAATGCGGCTCACCAGCAGCATGGTGCGCTGGCTGCAGGTAAGCCGAAGTTTGTCTGCAACTGAATGTTAATTTCAAAAGGGTAGCTTTGCCAGTCTGCTATAGAGAAACAAAAGTCCAGTGGTACCTTAAAAACAAATATGAAATACAAATTATTAGTCTTTAAGGTGCCACTGGATTGGATTTTTGTTTTATTTAAATGAATGTTAGCCAGTTGATGGTATCATTATTTTAACTACCTTCTAATTACCAGTGGTTTATATGGTAATTAGAGGCCTTGAGGGGACTTGTTGCTATGCCTGCCAGAGGTCTTACTTTGGCAACTCAAAACATCATCTTCATAAAAATAATTGCACTTTAATTTTTTTGAAATATCTGTATGTGATCTCTGTATATCTGTACATTTGATGCTAAAAATGTAAAACAAAGGTATTACACTTTTGAATCCTGTTTGGCCAGCAATTTCCTTAGCAATCAGAGCAAACAATAGGAAGAACAGCCCCCCTGCTCTTGGCCTCTGACTGTTCTAGCTGCCATGGGTGTGAGGGGGACTCTGAAATTTTAACTTTCATTTCTTCTATATTCCCAGTCTTACTTTATCTATGTAACTGAAGCCTTTGACCTTGAGTGTCTGGTGAACTTTTCTCCTGAGAATAATTGCCCGTTACTTTGGCGGGTTTCTACCTGGCCTCTGATTGGACCTGAGCCATCAGGGGACCCTCTTGAATAATGTATATTGCTTGCTTTGCGCGGTTTAGGCCAGTTCTAACACTAGAAGTGCCAAGATAGCTGCATACTCTCAATGTCTCAATAAACTTTACTTCTCTGAATGAAAGCTGTTGAGAACTGATTGCTGCAGGAGTCTGACACCTATTTATGTGAAGATGGTGTGACTCTTCTGTTCTCTCCACCTATCTTATAGGGCCATAAAAGAGACATGAGTTGGCAGAAACCGCATGGATTGTGTAATGTGTAATGAGACCCTTAGGCATCATAAAGAGAACACACTCATCTAGAATCAATAGAAACCAAATTTGATTGTATTATCTGTAGGCAATCATATCCAATTTGATTTCTTCAGATTCTATCAGGGATAAATTCTTCCAAGATCATGGGCTGCCTCCTGGCAGTTCTCTGGGGAAACCCTAGCCCTCCTGAGGTAACTAATTAATGTAATTATTCTGATTCCAGTGAAAGTCAGTATCGGTTGCCCAGTTAATGGAACCAAACAATTACATAGGCTCTGAAACAAAACTTATCTACCCAAGCTGCCTAACTTGGTATTCGAGTCAATATGAAAACAGTAAGAATGGGACAAACCATTTCAAGAATACATGTAGAGTGTGATTCATGTACAGGATGGTAATCAAGCACAGTATGTATAATTGGCAATAATACTTGTGGTGAAGTTATAACCTTTGTTAGAACAGATACATGAATTTTGATTAGTGCAAGTGAAAGATTCAAAAACTGCTGACTTTCATATTTTCATTGGGAAACTGGCCTTTGCTTTTTCATCCAAATACCTTTGCCACAACTGGTGGTCTTTGCACTGATTAGTCTGTAAAAAGCTGCTTGATCACTATATCAAAAGCATAATATATTATAGATAGAACTTTAACCACGCCTTACGACAGGAACATCTTCTTCTCTCATTAATACCTTTAGTTTATACAAATAAAGATATTACATATTATACATTTCCTGTCTGGCAGGACCATTTTACTAGTGGTCCAACATAGTGAGCTAATACAGTGTACTGAACTAGAGTATTGGATGAGAACTAGGGGACTCCAAGGATCAAAATTCCACTCAGCTCTCTGAATGGCCTTAGGACAGTTATTCTCTCTTACCTTAAATTACCTTACAAAGTTGTTCTGGGAGTCAAATGGAAAGGGAAGAACTTTGTGTGCTACCCTAAGCTCCTTGGAGGAACAGTGGAATGAAACTGTGATTGCGAGTTGACTGCCATTTGTATACCTTTCACTAGGTGACACTTATCTTTTCTATAGGCAGATGAAACTACAGAGGTAATTATGATACACAATATTCTCTACAGTCCTACGTGTCCCCTCTTTTTCTTTCCTTTTCAAAATGACAGGTCTTTCTGGATTTTTTAATTTTAAGAAACATGTGGTATAAGCACCAAATTTCCTGTGGTTATAAGGAACAGGGTCTGACTGATTGTAATAAGGGACATCTAAATGAAGTGCTTGGACTTGCCTTGGGCTCTTCTAAGTGCAGGTGCTGGGGAGACCTCGCCAATAAGAATAGTTTTTTGGAAACTGATTGTTTAGAGCTAGGTGAAGCCAAAGGCTGAGCTTTTCCTTTCAGCTCACAGCTTGTGGTCTCCAACAGGAAATATATTTTTATTTTCAAATCCCTCTCAGAGTGGAGTTCCATTAAAATAGCAATAAACATTTAGATCCCCCTCCCCATAAGGAAAAACAGGAGGTTGGGTTTCAGATGCAGTTTGCTGTGGCTCTCCCCCTTAGATAGGATCGGGTAGTTCTGTGTGAAAAGTGAGAGAGGGGATTCTCCTTTTCATCCCTTCCCACCTCCTCCTTTGTCAAAACTCAATGAATTACTGATGTGATGTTTTCCAACAGTGATCACATAAGGCTTGTTGTTTGATCCTCCTTTTTTTCTCAATTTGTCATTGATTTCCCCATCAAAATAGCTTGTGCAATGACGCCCAGCTGAAACCCTGGCGCTCTGCTAGTCAGTAAATAAAATCCAAATGTTAATTCTGTGGAGCAGAAGCTTCAATGCCAAGAAATGAATAATCTGTGTCGGGCTGAACAAGCAGTATATTGATGGGGAGGAGTTGGGGGTGCAGGTGGGGGGTGGCTGAGCCGGAGAGACATACATGCTGAAGCATAAGGGCTGCGAGTGGTGCATCAAAGGGTCTGCTGTTTGGAGACTGGGCCTCATGCTATTTGTTTTTTGTCCAATAATATGGTTGCATGTTAAACTATTAATATCTACAAACAGCGACTTGGGCCGTCTTAAATACAGAGACAGCAGGAAGGCAAGCAGAGCTATTCTTCTGCATGGAAACATTCAGGGTTGTTCTTTAAACATCAGCAAAGGGAAGAAGAGGGCTGGGGGAAATCTGCAGGCACAGATTGCTTGCGACCTCTTTTCTGAACTGACACACACTGTGGTTGGCAAATGTAAGGAATAGCATATAAATTTCAGGTCTATAATCCCGTATCAGCAAGCAATTTTGGAACTTAAGCAATTACCCAGTCATTTATAATGTGATACCCTGCATTTCAGAACCATAGCTTTTAGAAGATACAGAGTACTTCCATGATAGAAGAGAACACAAAATGAATGGTGCTGGGTGTCCATTAGGCCTGCAAGTGATCCATTCAGCAATGGAATGAATTAATTGCCACTCGTCGTACTTGGGTTGGATGATTTTCTCAGTATGTGATCCATGAACCAGCTAGGACTTGGCTGTACTGAGATTCATAGTAAGTATTTTAATCTGGAATACAGCCAGAGATGTCCACAATTCACACCTGACTCCAGCAACCGCTGGAATTGGCTTGGCTTCCTATACCCTTGCCTCGAAGCATTGAATTTTTTAAAATAAATTGAGTTTATGAACATACATTCATAGGCTTGTGGAGTCTATTCTTATACCCATTCTATCTCAAAAGCAAATTTAAATACAGTGTTTGGACACTGTGAAAGGCCATGGGCTGAGTAGATCTCCAGCAATAATATGTGCTCTGCAGTGGGAGGGAAGAATAATCAGAAATCGCCTCCTGTTGGTGGAAATGCCTTCCTTCTGCAAGCAGAAATTGAAGTTAAGATCTAAGCCTGTGTGATTTCTGAAATGCATTCAGTAAAACTAAACAGGGTCCGTCTTTTTTCTACACTTGTTCATTTAATGGTTACAAAGCTGTTCAGCAGCTGCTCAATGCAGATCATAGTGAGTGCCACAAATTTAACTCTTAGTTCATAAGCGTTTGTGGCACAATATGTTTATCTGCTGATAACCTGTTAATTAAAAAGTCCACAGCATCCCTAGCAACTTGTAAAGACCTATTTGACCTAGATTATCCCAATTCTTAGCTGTGGGTGATGGATTGCTGGAGCGTATTGGGGGGGGGGGAGATACACCAGTGAGGAAGCTATACACATGCTTTGGAGGGTTCTTTAAAAGCTGTGTGAAAACCAAATGAAATAGCTGTTTTCCCTTGCCTTTCTCTAAGCTTTGTCTTGCAGTTTGCACTTACAGTATAGATAATTGAACTGTCACTGGCCTCATGATGTTTCAGTAAGAAAAATATGTGTGGTTTCACATATACACTTGGTACTTTGTGGTGCACAGACGGACACGTGTGAATGCATACTGCACATCTAACTTTAGTAACAGATATTCCTACATGTGTTTTTCCTGTAATTTGTTGTACAGGAAGATTCCCCTGGTTGGCTGATGCGTCCTATACGTTAAGATTGATAGTGTATCAGAAGAATCTTTCTGTGGTTTCACGTAAGAGAAGCAGTGACTATATTGTTCAAATGTGGTTGCTGAAGGACAAAATAGTTTGAAAGGTGTAGGAAAGCCAGTCCTGTATCATTTCCAGTTTATCTTTCTAAAAGGTAGTTTGTCATTTCTCACAACCTTGTGCTGTTGAGCCTAAGTTCTGTATATTACAAAGTGTGGAATAGGTTAATTCATTTTAATTGAGCTACTTTGCTATACTTGGAATAAAAAACAGGAGAGTTTATGCATCTGTCATAGGGTTGCTGACTTATGGGAGGGGCCCAGAGATCTCCCAGAATTACAAGTGAGAGACTACGGATATCAGTTTAGCTGGAGAAAATGGCTGTTTTGGAAGGTGGACTCTATGACATTATACCCTACTGAGGTCCCTCTCCTCCCAAAACCCCACTCTCCCCAAGCTCCACCCCCAGATAGCCAGCAATTTCCCAATCCAAAGATAGCAACCTTAATCAAAGACCAAAGTGCAATTTTAAGTAAAATTATACAAGACAGTAACTCTGTTTAGGATTGCACTGAAAGTGAGCTACAGCCTCCCTTTGAAAAGCGAAAGTTGGAGTAAGGTGTGATGGACTGTCAAGGATTAACAGAGACTGAGAAACAGTAGGAAACTAACAGTTGAAGAAGAGACAGTTAAGTACTGACTGTTGGCCAGGAAGAAGGCTAAGAGAGTGAGTGAATCAAGGAGGATCCTCATTCAAGCCAAAAAAAGGAAATAGCTTCTAGTAAAGAGAAGTGACCTGTTGCCCAGTTAAGAAAGGAAATAGCTTCTAGAAAAGAGGAGTAATCCCTGTTCTGTGTATAAAGAAGGATTTTGGGAACTTGGTTGTATGTTCCTGCCTTCTAAACTTTACATGTCAGAGAAACTCAGAAACCTGTGCTTGAGTATTTAAGCAGAAACTGAAAAGAAAGCCTCTTTCATCAAAGTTTTAAAGACCTTGTTGAATAGCAGAAACACTTACTTGTTGGCAACAAATTATCTGGTGTTTGTGTAAATGCAACTTAGCATAAGTCAAAATAAATCTAAAATACTGCTGTTTGGAGACCCTAGGAAGAGAGGGTGTCATAGGAGGTTGCAAGAAATGGAGTTTGAGCTAGTTCATTTTTACAAATATCTGGGCATCTATTTTGATGCTCTAATGACATGGAAAAGTCATCTAAAACTTATCATAAGTAGCTTTCAGCTTCTGTCCATATCCTTGAAGAAATTTTGCTATAGAAAATGTGGACAGTCTTTTTCAGCATTGCTGAAATTATACAATTCCAGGATATTACCTGCAACCCTATATGGGGCACCATTATGGCAGCATGTAATTGCTAAAGGCTGCCAGCTAGCTTCTTCCAAACTGTCTTGGGAATTCCCAGTTGTGTCTCCAACTCAGTAATTAGATTAAAAATTGGACTGTGCTCCTTACAATCAATCACATGGAAATATGCCATTAAGATGTGGTTAAAATATTCTTATTGGAACCCCCGAGTCAACTAATACATCTAATGAGGCAAGACTTATTTTTTATCATCAAGTGCAAATGCCTTCTTTGACAAATTGTGTGAACTGGGATTTTCGTTAGATGATAACCTATTTAATTACTATTCAGATCACCTATTGAAAACTATAACAGAAGCAATTTTGTCACATGATTGGTCTGGGTTACTAACTGATTCATACAGGAAGTGTTCTCCTTTGTATTATGGCTATATCCCTACAACTTCCTTTACAGTTGCTAATTATTTGGTTACTATAAAAAAATCCCAAACACAGACATTTAATTCTTTTGGCAAGATGTAATTCACTCCCCCAACAGCTGAATGCACAGGAAGGCTTAAAACCCTGGATTGAAGGAAATTGTTCTTGGTGCATTTGGAGCAATAGATAACATCTCACATGTGCTGTTACGCTATCCTTTATCTTTGACCTGGATAGCCCAGGATAGCCTGAACCTGTCATATCTTGGAAGCTAAGCAGGCTTGGCCTTGGCTAGTATTTGGAAGGGTGACCTCCAAGGAATATCAGGGTTGTGATGCAGAGGCAGGCAATGGAAAACCACCTGAGAAACCTTTTGCCTTAAAAAAACAAGTCTAGCTCACCACTAGTGGTACATAATGCTAAAGAGCTAGATCTTCTGGCTGCCAGGCAATCTTAGGATCTCCTGGCTATTCTAAACACAATGCCATACAATACTTATAATTATTACACTGTCCTTTGTTTATTGAAGCTAGGATCTCTTGGGATCTCTTGTCAACTCTGACATTCAGTGCTCTAGTAATTATATTATTCTGAAATTGTTGTCTTCAAATGATGTGGACTAGCTGGAAGCTGTTGCTAGATTTGTTGTATACATTTTAAAATGATCTAAGTACTTATTGTTTTATTGATTTGCTCTGCTTTAGTTTTATTCATAATCCCACCAACCTATGGTTGAAGGGAATGAAAATGAAATAAAGAAAGTCTTTGTACAATAAAGAAAATATTTTTGTTCACGTCACACATCCTACATCTGATTCCACCTGCCCTCTTCTCCTCCAACTTCAATAAAACATTTTGTTTATTTTGAACTTTCAAAAGCCTCTTCTGTGCCATTTCAAAAGCAGAATATACAAAGGTGATCTCATTGTGTGTGTGTGAGAGAGAGGGGGGGGGGCTGGGTGGGACAGCCATAGACAAACAAATAAGAAGAACAGAAAGAAGACAGAAGGGAAAATCCTGTGTGTGAGGGAGGAAGAAGGGTGAAATCGACACACAAGGGTTCAAGCCATGGCAGATTTGGGGAGAAGCTTTGAAAAACAGTCTTTAATTGTAGAATGAGAGATGCTAAAGACTTGCATGAAAATTCCCCACAATACACTGGAAATATTTTCTGACAAATACCAGATGGATAAGAATGGCCTGTACTTAAATAGGGAAGGCATTTTGCTTATGTTCAAAGGAACTCTCTTTATTACTATTACATTTCTATGACTGAATCTTGGCCACAGATCTGGGCCACAAGGTTACTTCTAATATGCTGTATGCATTCACATTTTTTAACTGCACTGTCTTGGAGGTGACCATTGTAGCTTTCCGCCCACTAATCATTGCTACTGGAAAACTCTTATGAATATGCCCCCCGTACACTATCCCTAATTGGCAAACTCCTCCCACAATGTCCATCTTTCAGATACAAAGATGTCTTTTGGAGGGAACGGCCTTTAGGCTGGTATTTCTGGGACTTCTGTAACAGTCAGCAGAACATTACGGTGGGTTTCCATCCCTGGTTTCCCAGTCTTATCTTTGCTATCTTCCTTCCTTCCTTCCTTCCTTCCTTCCTTCCTTCCTTCCTTCCTTCCTTCCTTCCTTCCTTCCTTCCTGATACCATCAGTAGCATTATTGCAGGTGCTTGGGATTCCTCTACTGATGACTATACAATAATATTTACCACACACACTCAGAGAAAATGTGGGACTCGTCCTCTTGACAAAAGCAGAATAATATGCTGAGCCAGGAATCCCTATGATGTACTCTTTGAAAACAGGTGGGCACTGAGATACTGCTACAAGCCTCTGTCATTTGAGGGCACCCTGGGCTTTGATGTGGGCTGCAATTAGCTGCAGGAAGAGCACAGCAGCCACCTTTCTTGATGGCAAAGCTGCCTTTCATTGAAATGTTCTTTCTCCCCCCCCCCAACCTCCTCAGATCAATGCTGCAGGGACATGCTTTTTTATTGATGGCAAAAGCACACACAGGGCTCGTAGATTACCAGCCTTATTGGTGTACTGGGGATTGGAGGTGAATTGCCTAGAGGAGGGATGCACTGACATGCCAGCCTCGCTATTGATTAATGCTAATTATCATTTAATTTAACTTCCAATTAGTTTGAATCAATTGTCACTCTGTGCCTTTGTCATTCATTTGCTGGCCCTCCCCTCCCCCCCCAAAAAAAAGATGATTTACAGCAGTCAGGATGACTGTCTAGAACCTTTCCTTGCTTTCCCAAATGGCTAGTTGCTTTTCTTTTTGTTTGCAATAGTGTTCAGTGAATAATTCATTGGCTGAAATTAGCCTTCAGGTCTGAGTGAGTGGAGCTTTGGTTTATCATTAATCAGAAATTATTTGTCAAATAATTGAGATGAATCATTGTCCTACACCTTGGCTTCACTGTGTTAGCGATAGGAAACTTGCAACAATGCAGGATCACACGATATGCCTGTTCTTTCTTTTTCACTTGCTTCTTAATTGGGTCATGCAGTATCATCCCAGTTCTCTGACTAGATATGCTTATTCAGGAAATCAGGAATTGGAACAATTCTTGCTTTTGAATTCCACTAATGTAGACTAAATATTCTGCTAATGTAAATTCATTTTTACAGCTCAGCCAGAAAGCTAAAAAAAAGAACAAGAAGTGAGAATGACATACCATCATTCACTTACTAGGGATGTAGCTTTGACATATCAATTTAATACAATTTAACAAGGTCTAAATGTGGATTTCTAACCTCGACTGTAATTGTTAGTTTTATAATACTGAAATCAGAAAACCAATAAACTTTGCTTGTTCTTATGTACCCATTGGTGTATGGGGGGGGGGCCTGCCCCAGGTTCAGCTTAAGGGAGTCTTTCAAAGGGATCCCTCGAAGCCAGCATCATCCTGCTGTCTCCAGCTAATCATCCTCCCTTTTATTTTTAAAATGCAGTTCTAGCTGCAGCCACTAGGGGCGCAGGGAAGTCTGAGCATAGCAAAAAGCTCTAGGATCGGCTAAACTTCCCTTTTCACCAAGACTGAAGCAAACTTCCTTGACAGATCATGCTGATAGCTGCAACAGTAATTTCCAGCCCACAGGTCATTTTCTCCAATAGCCTAGCCTTTCTCTCTTCCTTTCCTTGCACCCAGCTCAGCCAGATCTTGCAAAGCAGTAGTTAGGGAGTTGCAGCAAGATAAAACAACCTTTCCCTCTCTTAATTTCTCTCCCTCTTTTCCACATGTTTCTCATTCATGTCTGTCCCCTTCACCTAATTTTGCTGTGTGTGTCCCTCCCTTTATTTTTACTTCTTGGTCTGAAGACTGTCTCATCACTATCCTGGTTGGTGACAGAACATATTTAAGAGTAGTATAGTAGCAGATCTTTATTAATACTATGCTGAGTGCTTTTGTACCCTGCTCTGGTTCTGCTGCAGTGCAAAAATGCCCCCCTTTCTACTGCCGAGATTCTTTGGTTTGACTTTAGGTTTTTAGAAACGATGGAGTATGGGGCACGTTCTTTGGGTGTAAGTGTGTTTCGCAACATCCAGTTTGGTGAAGCTCGCAAGCAGTATTTTGTGGTGCTTTGGCTAGTATTAGTAAAAGTTAGTACAAAGGCAGACTCCTAGCTCTCAAAAATGCCTTATAGATGCTTGGGATGGCCACATCTTGGGCCCCACTTAGCTTCTGAAATCTAATGAGATCAGACTATCCTGGGGTTATCCAGGTCAGGGCTAGGCTGAGAGTAATGTGACTGGCCTAAGGTCACCAAGCAAGCTTCCATGGCATGAGTGGGAATTCAAACCTGGATTTCCCAAATCCTAGTCCAACAATTTAAGCACTACACCACACTAGCTCTCATGATGGAATAGTGTGTTGGAATTTGAATTTTTTTTTACTGCTATGATCAGGGGTCATTTCTTACCAGAGTGCCCCGGAGTGATGCTCCGGCAGAAATGAGTCCAGGCCCCACCCCCCTGGGGGGGAATTCAATGCCTGGCTTCCCAGCCAAATCTTCTCCAGGTGCTCCGCAGCCACAGGGCACCTGGAGAAGATCAGGCAGGGGAGCCAGGCATGTCTTCCAACCTCCCTTTCCTTCTCCAGCCAGCCCGCCGTGGTGGGTTGGCTGGAGAAGGAAGGGGAGGCAGGGAGACATGCCCTCCTTTCCCCTGTGCCTCTCCGCTTTTGCAGAGAGACTCAAGGGGGGGGTTTAAATGCCTAGTTTCCCAGCCAGCCCAATCTTCTCCAGGTGCCCTGCAGCCATAGAATACAGTGGAAAGATTGTGCTGCCCCTGCGGTCCGACTTTATTTCCCCACCTTGGCAGGCCTGCAGGGAAAGGGAAGGGGAGGCTTTTGAAGATGCCTCCCCCCTTTTTTGCTAATGAGTTCCTGCACCTCTTTTTCTACAAAATGACCCCTGGCTATGATTATATATACAAAGTTAAATACAAGAATTTTTTCACTGCATTTCTTTTCTGGCCACTGAATACAAAGTTTGTGCCCAGTGACACCTTTAAGACCAACCTTTGTTGTGCTGCTTCAGATCAACATGGCTACACACCTGAATCTATTTTCTGGCCATTATTATTATTCATTTTATTTCATGATTATTACTGAAAATAATTTTGTCGCATAGAGGAGGGGCCCTGACCTGGGTAGTCCCAGCCTAGCCTGATATCTTGTCTGATCTCAGAAGTTAAGCAGGACCAACATGGAGGCAGGCAACCATGGATGGACCAGAAGAAGATTTCTGATGATGATGTGCTGGGGATGTCCTCTGGGAGGAGCTGTGTTTGGTGCCCAGGGACAGGGACTTCTGGTACATGGGAGGATGAGGGTCCCCCCCATGATGAGCACTCTTCCACCCACTTTCATCCTCATGGTGCTGAAGCCCTGAGACCACCCCTGAGTGTTAACACCCAAGCCCAGGGGAGAACACACCAGCTAGGCCCCACTGCTCAGCGTGAATAGAGAGGTGTGTGGCTTAGAGACCTGAGTCCACCTAACACCCAAACCCCAGCAGCAAAGATCACAATCAGATTCAGGAAGAGGGGAGATGAAATGCAGGCCCTCTTCTGAGGAAACCACAGCAGAAGCTAAGCCCCACTGCTCAGTGTGACCAGAGAGACTGGGTGGCTCAGTTTCCTGAGTCAACCTATACAAAAAGCAAAGAGCAATTCCCTGCCCAGCACAGCTGATCAACTTCTATCTGTTCCATTCCTCTCTAACTCCTGGCAAAACCCAACAAAGGAGGGCTGGGCTTCAGCTTGGGCTTTATATAGTTTTCAGATCCCATAGAGCTGAATGTTATTGGCAGGCAGCAGTGTTTGTCAAGCTTTGGAGGGTCCCTATTGGTGTTTCCAAGGCTGGAGAATTCCACCCCCCACCAATGCCTTGGAGTTTAATTGATCAACACCAAGTTGTCTGGGAAATGTATCCATTTCATGAACCACCACAAAGTTTGTGAAATGTTCATGATGGGTGTGCTTCCACAAACAATGCTTTATGAACCACGAACCAACCAAAGTTCATCACAAACTTTAGTTTGTGAGCCAGTTTGTGTCCATCACTACCTGTGAGCCGAGAACTTCTGTGGAAGAGTGAGGAGTAGGGAAAGGTTGCTAAATAACAGGGAACAGTGAGGATGATTTGCTCCAAGTTTCTGTCCTTCCGAACCCGAAGGAATTCTACTCTCACACTTCATCATCCCTAGTAGTAGCAGCGACACCATTTGTATCTATATACTTTTGTTTCTCCACTCCTCAGCATGGCTAATTCATCACCACAGCAGATGTAATTTGCTAATATGTCCCTAGCCGATTGCTAGAACATTGAGCTGTAGTAAACTTTTAAATAGCAGCCTACAGCGGGTTGTTCCTGTGAAAACTCTTCAGGGAAGCAGAGAACTGAGTGCCACCAGCTCATAAGAAAGCAGAAACTAATCAGCGCAAGGATATCCTGTGCCAGGTTAAAAGTATATATCTCATCCCAGCTAAAACAGGCAAATGAGACAATAACTTATTTTAAGAAACAGCAAACAAACAGGTTTTGAAAATCACTATCTTTAGCCCAGCAATAATTATATGTTTTTGTAGCCAAATCTTTTTTTACTTTCACTTCAATGAAATAAGGGTGCGGGATAGAAATAACTACTGCAGTTTTCTGAAAGGATCTTTTTGCCGTTCCTTTATTTTTTTCATTCTGTGTAGCTTAGGTAGACTAATGAAACTAGCTTTTCCCTCCTAGTATGACTGGAGGAGTTATATTCTGTAATAAGTATTGTAGGAGAGACAACTATTACAGTACAAATATAACTATAGCATACAAATATGATTACTTTTTCAAAAAAAACTTTAAAATCCCTTCAATATTATAGTTTAAGTAACGAGTATTACATGATATAGACTGATTTACAGAATTAAAAGGCTGAAGACTGAAAAGTTAGTAGAAAGTTGATGTAATTAATCTACATGTCTTGGTACTATTACTGCTGTTCAGTAGTATTAGAAGTAGACCCTGGTTTGGATCAAAATATACCAAAGGTGCATGGTACACCTGCATGTATGGGGGGTCTGCAGGCTCAATATCTCACAAAAATCTATTCCACATGAGGGTTTTTTGGGGGGGGGAATTATCCTGAGCAGTACAAAATGGACTGGGGGTACTTACAGCTCAGAAAACAGCTGGTGACCATGCCTTTGCATGCCTTCTGCTTTTTTGATTCAACCCAGTGTTTAGTAACCCCCAAGAATTCTGATTGGATTTAATTTGTCATTCCTCCCCCTTTATTTTATTTTAATCACATTATTTATAGTCCACCATTCTCATAGTCATGTATGGCTGCGAGAGTTGGACTATAAGGAAGGCCGAGCGCCGAAGAATAGATTCTTTTGAGCTATGGTGCTGGAGAAGGCTCCTGAGAGTCCCTTGGATTGCAAGAAGATCAAATCAGTCGATCCTAAAAGAAATCAACCCTGACTGTTCCCTGGAAGGCCAGATAATGAAACTGAAGCTCAAATACTTTGGCCACCAAATGAGAAGGGAGCACTCACTGGAGAATACCCTGATGCTGGGAAAGATTGAAAGTCAAAGAAGACGGGGACAGCAAAGGATGAGATGGTTAGACAGTGTCATAGATGCAACGAACATGAAATTGAGCAAACTTCAGAGGACAGCGGAAGACCGGAAGGCCTGGAGGGAGCTGGTCCATGGGGTCGTGAAGAGTCGGACTCGACTGTGCGACTGAACAACAACAAATTCTCATTGAGATTCAAGGTAGATTACATAATGTAAGAATGCAATAGGGATGCCATTCCCCAGCTGGGGGAGGGGGATCCCCAGTTTCAGGCCTCTTTCCCACTGCCAGCCAGCTGGCCAGTGGGGGGGAATCTCACCCCCAAATGTGATGTAATTATGTCACATCGAAGTGACACCATCACGTTGGCAACACTGCATAGTGACACTCCGGGTTTGGGGGCAAAACTCTATGGTAACCATAGAGTTTTGCCCAAAATACCAGAGCATCACTGTGAGACATTGCCGACATGATGGCATCACTCCCCCCACTCCCGGGAAGTCCCTCCCCTGCCACCAGGTTGATTCGACCTGGCAACCCTAGAATGCAATCTATTTATTTATTTCAATTTATATCCCACCCTCTCCACAAGCAGGTTCAGGGCAGATCACAAGTAAGTTTTAAAACACATAAATACAATATTACAGAATAATTAAAAACAGTTTAAAACAACATAGATTAAAACAGGACACACTATCTCTGCTCATAGTTTCCAAGCTGGTGCCATTGGGTCTCTGACGTGTTCTTAATTTGGGCTGCGTAGAGATGGTAAGCTTTAACTTCAGCATGTTCCACCAGTCAGGGGGCAGGGCTAAGTGAACATCCCCTTGGGCTGGGATAGGATAATCCTGGCCCAACAGGGTACCCAATAGGATAAATCAAAATGGGTAGCCGTGGTAGTCTGTCTGTAGCAGTAGAAAAGAGCAAGAGTCCAGTAGCACCTTAAAAACTAACAAAATTTGAGGCTTTTGTGAGCGAGATACCTTCAGATACCTGCTCTTTTCTACATCAGTAAAATAAGACATCTAATAAGCAACGTCATAGAATTAGGATTACAGAAAGCTGAAAAAAGTGTAAGTATTAAGCATAGTCTGTTAAACATTGCAGATAATGATATTACATAAGTAGAAAACATTGCTGTTAGTACGAAATCATACATACAGCATTAGATAGTACACACTATGCACAGCAGTACAGTCCACAGTTGTGTTCACTTAAAGAATGTACCTTCCTGAATTATTCCATTATATCTCGATTACCTTAATTTAAAAAATCCCTTTTCTACCTTGATTGATGTTACACTGAATCATACAATTAGATTTTTGTAATCTCATATAAAACTAAGCAAGCAACTAGAGTTAATGCAAAGATCATATCCGCTGGTCTACAGCAGTGCAAACTGACCCTGCATCTCTCTTTGTACATGCTGTAAGAAAAGGTTAACACTTGTTTGTTCAAATAAGCAGTTGCTTTTCAGACTGACTTTTCACAAAGCTTTGACTGGGCAACAGAAGAAATGTGAGCTTTTGTACAACATTCCCTTGGCATAACACAGTGCTTTCTGTCTCATTATTATTGCATTATATGTAGCACATCTGTTACTGGTCAGGAGCCAAACTATTTAATTCTATTAGATACATCTATACAGCTAAGTGATAATCTATACCAGGTTTATAGAACAAGCACTTAATTCTTGGCAGGGAGCAGCCAAAGTCTTGATACAAGAGCAACAGAGTATAAGCAGCACAGTTGTAGATCAGTGTCAGAAACTGGCCAGAAATCACTTCTGCATTCTTTGGCATGCAGGCATTCCAGTGTGGGAAACTATTCATTCAATTTATTGTTCTAACATCTGTACAATTTGGGTGGGGGTAAAGAAAGCAAGATGGGGGGAACATACAGAGAGGAAAACATTCACCTAACATAATACTAACTCTTTCAGGGGCATTCACGTCAGCACTCTTTAAATAATGTCATTCTCTCACAGACATCTGGTAACATTTAACCCACAAAGGTACACTCAGCCATTTTGGTCCCTAACATCTGTGTGCTTATAGAACATGGAAATGCATTTTGTTGCCTGCTGCACTCATTTAGTCTGGTGGGGGGGGTGTTTACTCTGCACATCTTCTGAAGAGCTGGTTCCGCAGTATCTTCTGGATTATATGTCATGTATACATGAAAATGGTTTATTATGATCTCATGAAAAGAGGGCAAGATCATGTATAACATAGGTTCTGATCCACAATACAACTATAGGTTGTCAGATTCTACCAGGAATGTTCCGTTTTCTAATTTATTTCATCTAACCCTACAGACATTAGACAGTCAACACTGTGGATGCATTTTTAGGTTGTTCTAATCCACTCAATCACTTTAGTTTGGGTTCAATTATTGAAGTTTTTGCTTATGATCCTATTTCTACTTTGGGAGCTGGAGAAAACAATAACATTATTCTGGAAGAGAAGAATTTACTCAGAACTTTCTTGTCTAAATGTCCGACTGAATTCCAGCCCATACCAATACATGAATGACATTTTAAATATTGTTCATCCTAATTTACAAGAGATACCAATGAGCAAAGTACTACTCCAAGGTCTGGGAGGACACTTGAAACAGAGTTAGGGATGGATAGATAAGAAATTGCAGGATCTAATTTAATATTGGAGCAATAGTTCACTTGGAAAGTCTATCCATAATCTTATTCTGTAACTGGCTTTCTGTTCATTTTTATGCTGATTTAAAATTGTTCATATGATGCACACCTAAGGGAAAATTCACTGTTTATAAAGTGGCCATCAGCATCCTTAAAAAATGGAATAACTGCATGATTAGGAATAACATATCCATGGCAGAGAAGCCATTAATTTTGGAACAAGTTTCAGGACCAGTTAGCCCAAACCAGTACTTTACACAAGCAGCTGGTCATGGTGCAATTTTTCACACAAGTCGTTTCAAGCTGCCATATTATTGGAATAATATATTTTGTGGTTTAAAGTGGAGGTATTTAATAAATGTTCCACGTATTATTTGTATTGGTGATAGAAATTTCTATTCAGAATGGGAGAACAAAGGATGTGTTATCTGAACACTGGGGCAAAGACACATAGTGACAAGGGTTAACTTTCCAGGGGTTTTCAGTGTCTATGTTTTCATCCTGTGGGAGAGAAGATGATGTAAATGGAATCCCCCAAGGGGAGTAGCTTCATATAACTTATCATTAAGCCTGGAAACCAGATGGAATGGCTGAGTTCAATGTTTCATTCCTTATACCCAGAGCACTTTTTTTCTTCCTCTCTTTTTCTGTTGCTCCCTTTCTCTCTGACTTCTTTGGTTGCAGTCTGGAATTGATTGATGGCTCCTCTTTGTGCCACATTTTGGAAAGTAAGGTGTTTCTCACTCTCCTTACTGTCAGTCCCAATTTAGATGGACAAGTTGTAGAAACACAGAATATGAGGGAAACAACTGCTAGTTTATTGAAACTGGTCCCTTGGCACACACAAATAAAGTTCTCTCCCCCCCCCAAAAAAAACCCCTAGATTGTCTAAAAATGACTTCATATAACTCATGCTCTGCAGCGTCACAGTGCCCTGAAGAACAAACATTCAAATCTTCAGGAAAATAATAACCATGTATGGGTGGTATTTAATTAAATAAGGAAATTTTGCTTTGATGGTTGTGCACATGTAATGTAGTTAACAGCGGAGACTCAAGCCTCAGATTCTCACACCCACCTATCACAGAGCAGCATGCTGGCATATGAGCCATATATAGAACTAATGCACAGTATGGCAGCACATATCCTTGATGATATCCTGCCCACAGCAACCCATTGAAAAAAGCAAGAGAAGGAACACAGCACCCTCTGTTGCAGGGAGGAACACTCAACTAATACAGCCCTCCTGCAAATCAACAGATCTACAACTCACTTGGAAGAGGAATACTCATGATCTCTCCCAGGAGGGGAGGGGAAAAGAATGCAGGCCGCTTTCTGCAAGGCAGTAAGAACATGAACTCTAGCAACAGGAGAACACAGCACATTCAGTGAAGGCATTCAATAGTTCACCGGGTAAAAGCACACATGCAAGAAACAGGGGGAGGGGATTTGAATCCCATGAAGGGGAAAGCTGGAAATAAGGCAAAACTTATCATCTGGCCAGCCTAAATCTATTTGGCAGCAAAACAGAAAGTAGAAACAATACTAGACCCCCACATCTCACACACAGCAGATAATTTCTCTAATAATACACCCAGCTGGGTACAGAGGGAACAACTTATCATAGTGCATTTCGGATCTTTTACTGGCCCAGGTGCCAAAGCCAGCTATATTTAACAGGGCAGGGGAATATGCTGCTTCTGAACATGGAGGTCCCATATAAATATCATGGCTAATAGATGTTGATAAACCTATTCTCTATTGTCCAATCCTTTTTAAAGCCATCAAAATTAATGGTCATTACTAGCCTTTGCGGCAGAGACGTCCAATGTTAATTCTGCACTGTGTAATGAAGAAATGTTTGTAGCATGGCAGGAATTTGCTTTGAAAGTCCAGTTAAAGGGCAAAAGAACAATGGAAATAGTGGCACACCATGGTACTGTAGCACAATGGTCATTGGTATTTGGGGCTCAAATCCCATCCCTGCCTTGTACTCAGCATGTAGGGTTGCCAAGTCAATCTTTGCCGGGAGCGGGGGGCTCCCGGCCAACGTCTGGTGCGCGCACCGCATGCACATCACCCAGAAGTGACGTGACGATGCCAGGCATGCTGGGCGTGGGGCCACGGCCATATGAGGGAAAACACTTCCAGGTGATGCGCACATCGGGGAGGAGTTCCCCCGGGGCCCGATCTGGCGGCGGCGGGGAATGGGCCTCTGGGGCGGCAGTTTCCCCGCCCCCCGGGGGGACTTGGGAAGCCTATCAGCATGTTCAGTCTAGTGTTTGGGTGTTATAACAGAAAGAGCTGGGGAAAGAAGTGGCTATTATTGCTGGTTGTTTTTTTTCTACACTTAGCATCTCTTCTATTACTTGGTTTCATCAAGTCCAACATTCTGCTTATAGCAGTGGATAGCCACTGGGAAGCTTAAAAGTAGTGTCAAACTCAGGTCCTCATTTGCCATGGATTTTTCATGTTCTGCTGTATTGCCAGTATTGTACCTGTAATGCTTTGTTCCTTCACTATGGGGAATGGGGGGCAGTCTGTGGGTTAGTGTGTGTGAGTGTCTGAGAATGCTTTGCTGCACTGATTTACAACCACTTTCCTAGTGGGCCTCCCAAGCTGGGAAGAATGTACAATGACCTTGAATGCCAGTCTCTGCTAGCTGGCTTTCAGTAGATAATGCAACTGTAGGTTCACAGGTGGGTGGAGGAGGGCTAACAGAGTGCACTAGGGTTTAGGCAGGCTGAGTGAATGGATTGATTGGACCGGTCACTGGGGGTGTGTGCTTGTTTGAATCATGTATAATTTCAGAACTGGTGCCAGAGGAGTCAGTTCTGACACAAATGGTCTTAGCTTGATACATTCTCATCTCTCAATCAACAAATCACTGCAAAGACAGTGTTTTTGGGAGCAAGTTTGTTCAAGAGTCTGACAAGTAGAGTCTTTCTCTGTTGCTTCCATAAAGTGTTCCTTACTCAGAAAAAATGCTTCCTCTGAACATGGAAGTTTAATTTAGTTCCCATGAGTGATAAAAGTGACTTCCAATGGTGGAACAGGCAAGTGGAGCTTTGGGTGGATGGAGAGAACTGAGAAAAGATACAATGGGAATAGTTTGGTATGGGTGGATAGACTTTTTGGCACCCACACTTTTGATATGCCAGCCACTGCTGGCAGCCTCATAACAAACTGCCATATAGAAAGGAAAGTTTACAGATATTTGTAAAAGAAAAATGCTCCACTCATATGCCAGGGACACTAATGACTACAGAAATTTTTTTTTGTATTAACGTAATTACCCAGATATTCAATTTTTTAATCATATGTAAGTAGACCATTCAGCAAGGTCATAACTGTAATAGTAAACTGACTGTTCCATGAGTGGGTGATGAAAACCAGACAACAGATTGAAAGACAAGTCAGGGGTTTCTACATGTTGCAGAAACTCACCAGGTATGAACAGAAGTTTGACTTTGTATGTTGTTAACCAATACAGAAGAAAACATTTCAAAATTTTCTTGCTGATGATTGAAATGGAGCTATGGAAAATTGAGAATAACAGAGAAACAGTTGAAGGAAAAAAGGGTAGGGGAAATCAGTCCACTCAAGTTTTTGAGAGTTTGGAAAATCTTGGAGTGGAAAAGTATCAAATTTTACCCCAAGTGATTACTTCTTTTTCCCCTCCCAGTTTGTAATCTTGTAATTCCAGGATCAATAATGAACAAAGTTTAAAGTTTCTTCTAGCCTAAGGAGACTCCCATCAATTTAACTCACCCTCTGTTAGAAGAAGATCCTCTCATGTTGGAGGAACATTCTCTAGCTTAAGATAAGATACATGGCAATAATAAGTGCCCTATTTTATTCTGCCCTACCACCTACTGGGAACCACAGAGCAAGATGTCTTTTTCCCCAGTTGGGCCAAATCTTGCCATTCAAGAGGGCAAGGTTTTGAATTTTCCTGAATCTCTAAACACCAACAAAGGTGCTTGGATTAGGAGCAATAAAATGACATTTACAATGTAATCAATAAAGGTTACAGTTTTATTTGGCTCTAAAACCTTTTTAGAGGAACTGTGGTCTAAGTGGCTTTGATGCTCATAGCTTGAGAGCTTTATATTTATCACTGACTGTACTGTGCCTTAAATCCATAGTTTTCCCTTCATTGCTGAAGGGGAACATTGTGGAGGGAATCCATCACAGATTGTGCTAGCCATAAAAAGAGAAATCTGGAAGCTGATAAAATGTATAACCTATATTTAGCCTCTTTGTAGAATTCAAGCACACAGAGTAAGTATTACTTTAAAATCAGTAGACTCAGAAAACAGAATTTATTTTTCTTGAAGTATAGGATATGGGAAAGAG
>NW_015175375.1:593462-595153 GCF_001447785.1 Gekko japonicus | reverse complement strand
GCAGGAATGTTTTCCTAGATCTATAGACTCTTGCTTTAATTGGCGGCTCTCTATAGCCTGGGTTTATCGCTCAGCTTTTAATTAACTGTTTCCGGATTTAATCTCACAAATGTTCTATCTTCGTCCTTGTTTAATCCTGCATTCTAACAGTGAGCTTATTTATGCAGATCAATACTGTTTACAAACATGAAAGCCGCCTGTCCGTTTTTGAACTTTAGAAGGGATGGCATTGGTTATCAATAGCTAAAGCAGCCTCAGCAGGTGGCATGCCAATGTGCTGGCAATCAATATTCATAGAGCAGAGAAGATTAAAACTTTTGGGGTGGGGAAAGCAGAAGGTGTTTCCTGATCTCATTGCCATGTTATTGTTTATGGCTTATTTTCCCTTTTCCCAACCCTACCTTCAGCACAGGTACTTTATCGTTATATTAAAAATAAGTCCTCCATCATATGAATATTAGCATACTTATTAAAGAGCAAATATTCATTGCTGTAGCAAACAGGAGTAAACTCAAACTTGCTTTTCATTGTCTTCCTTTTTTTGCCAGCACAGAATCCATCTTGGTAAGCCACAGAACTTCATGCTAAAGCAGAAGTATACCTGAAGTACCCCATCTGTCATTGCCTAGGTCAGGTCATGTTTATTTGGTCAAACACTTAGAGCCAGTTCGGTGTAGTGGTTGAGTGCGCGGCCTCTAATCTGGGAGAACCAGGTTTGATTTTCCCACTCCTCCACTTGCACCTGGCTGTATGACCTTGGGCAAGCCGTAGTTCTGATAAGAGCTGTTCTTGAAAAAGAGCAGTTTCTGTCAAGAGCTCTCTCAGCCCCACCTACTTCACAGGGTGTCTGTTATGGGGAGGGGAAGGGAAAGGAGTTTGAGATTCCTTTGGGTAGTGAAGGGTGAGGTATAAATACAATCTCCTCTTCTTCTTAACACTTTGCTTTTTAAAAAAGTTTCCTTGGAGGAAATGGCATCTTTGGAGGATGGACTCTGTGGCCACACACACACCCCGAGCTCCCTCCCTGCCCCAAACTCTGTTTTTCCCAGGCACCACCTCCAAATCTTCAGGAATTTCTCAAGCTGTAGGAAGAAGAAGAAGAAGATGAAGAAGAGATTGGATTTATACCCCGCCCTTCACTACCCAAAGGTGTCTCAGAGCGGCTTACATACTCCTTTCCTTTCCCCTCCCCACAACAGACACCCTGTGAGGTGCATGGGGCTGAGAGAGCTCTTGACAGAAACTGCTCTTTTTCAAGAACAGCTCTTATCAGAACTACGGCTTGCCCAAGGTCATACAGCCAGGTGCAAGTGGAGGAGTGGGAAAATCAAACCTGGTTTTCCCAGATTAGAGGCCGTGCACTCAACCACTACACCGAACTGGCTCTCAGGTTAGCAACCCTACATCTAAATGTCGTGAAATTATATGACTCTAAACCCACAAAAAGGTCCCCAACCTTTTTGAGCCTGCGGGCACGTTCAGAATTCTGACACAGCATGGTGGGCACAGCAACGAAATGGCTGCCAAAAATGGCTGCTTCAGGAGGTGGAGCTAGCCACAAAATGGTTGCCATGGCTTAAGCATCAATCACAAAGTGAAGATTCTTGTGCTGTGGTGGCATTGCTGCCAAAGCAGCATTTTAAAAAAATCTGGACAGGCCATCAGACCTCTAACGGACAATCAGAAATCTT
>NW_015175375.1:585586-593426 GCF_001447785.1 Gekko japonicus | reverse complement strand
AATTTCTTAAACACATTTCTAGGCACCAGAGAAGGCGTCGATGAGAACCATGGCACCCACAGGCACCACGCTGGGACCCCTCTTCTAAGCAAAAAAGAAAAGAAAAGCATGAGTTCACAGACAGGGGAAATATACAAGTGTATTGTAGCAGTGTGTGCTACTCTGATAAATTCAATCACATACTACTGAGCTGTTCCAAGTTTTCCTTCTAAACAATCCAAAACTGTTACTGCCAGTGGAAAAATTTGGTCCAGAAATAAAACCTGGCCATTTTTCTTTCCCCCCTCCTCTACTTGCTGTCACCTCACCTGTCCCTCACCCCCTCTCCCCCTACCCTGTCTCCCCTCTCCCAGTGTATCAGATGCTCTAAGCTGTTACCATATAAGACTATTACCATATATGGAATGAGAAATGCCAGATGTTCAAGCTGGATTCAGAAAAGGAAGAGGCATGAGAGATCATATTGCAAATGTACATTGGTTACTGATGCATACAAGAGAATTTCAGAAGATCAGCTTGTGTTTAATAGATTACAGCAAAGCTTTTAACTGAGTGGATCATGAAAAGCTATGGCTGGTTTTAAAAGCTATGGGTGTGCCACAGCATCTGACTGTTTTGATGTGCAACCTGTACAAGAGGCTACTGTTAGGACAGAATATGGAGAAACAGGATGATTTCCATTTGGCAAAGGTATCAGACAGGGATGCATTTTATCTCTGTATCTCTTCAATCTATATGCCGAACATATCATAATGAAAGTTAGAGTACGTTTAGATGAAGGTGGAGTGAACATTGGTGGAAAGAACTTTAACAGTTTGAGATATGCAGATGACACCACATTACTGGCAGAAAATAGTGAAGACTTGAAATGACCACTGATGAAGGTTAAAGCTGAAAGTGCCAAAGTAGTTTTACAGATGAACATGAAGAAGATAAAATTAATGACTACTGGGAAATTATACAACTGTTGGTTGGTTATGAAGAAACTGAAACTGTTGAAGATTTTCTATTCCTTACCAATGGGAATGGTTACAGGGGAAAAGAAATTAAGTTTACAGCCAGCCAGGTGTTCAGAGAAAATTGGTATAAAATATTCTTCAGAAGGGATATAAGTCCAAAGGATATTGAGAGAGTAAACAAAAATTAGGAGCTGCGGTGGCTCAAGTGGTTAAGACGCTGAACTGCAGGCTGTGGAAGGTCAGTAGTTCAGCAGTTCGAGACCCGGGTGCTGCATGATGGAGTGAGCTCCCATCTCTAGTTCCAGCTCCTGCCAACCTAGCAGTTCGAAAGCAAGAAATTGCAAGTAGATAAATAGGTACCACTTTGGTGGGAAGGTAACAGCGTTCCGTGCACCTTGGTGTTTAGTCATGCCGGCCACATGACCATGGAAACGTCTTCAGACAGCGCTGGCTCTTCGGCTTTGAAACGGAGATGAGTACCGCAACCCTAGAGTCGGATTCGACTGGCTTTCGAGCAAGGGAACCTTTACCTTTAAACAAAAATTACAAAGAAAATGCTGAAAATGCCAAGATATAGATATGTGGTGGATCTGTGAAAAAGTAAAAAGATACTGGAAGGAAATACGTGGGGAAATGTAAAACTGTTAAAACTATTCAAGTTTAATGTTTATTTGGATCAACGTTATTGTTAAAAGTTAAAAATTGTTAATAAAAAAGAAAAATGCAGAACATATTAAAATTGAAATTCCCTATCAAAGCAAAGCACATGCTATTAAGAATATTGCTCACAGGAAGAGAAATTTAAATACATGGTGACAGCAGCTAGAGTCATTTATGCAACAAAATGGAAATCAGACATTTGTCCAAGTTTAGAAAAATGGGAAAATAAACTTGCAGATTATGCAGTAATAAAGCACAGAAGGAAGGAAGTTATACAAGATACAAAAGATCAAACCATGTGAATAATACACAGCATCTTAATGTACATCAGACCAACTACTGTGATGTATCACATTTATAGTTGGACCTTCCACTGCTTGAGGAATTTGACTTGGACTATTTCTGAAGGTGGATTAATATGATTGTTTGAATATTTGGACCATGTATTTTTGAGTTTCTATCATATTGTATTTTGGAAAAACTACACTATTTATATAGGTTTAGATTATCATATTCATTGTATGTTGAATACATATTTTTCATTATTTATGCATAGTTTGATCTTTTGTACAGATTATGCAGTAATGGTAAAATTAAAACCTTATTTGAGAAATAGATCAGTTTTGAAAATCTGAGGAGAGATGGAGTGTTTATTATGCAAACAGGAGATAAATTTAGAATGGGAAACAATTTAAAAATTATATACAAATGTATTACTGTGCATATAAATGTACCACAATGTAGAAATAGAGTGAGAACAAGTTTTGGATATAAATGCACGAGGAAATGGATTTTGAACAAAAATATCATTTTCTATCTTATATGTGTGATACATAATACATTTTCTTTTAAGCTTTGGCATATTAAAAGTTATAGTTAGTATCCAGAACTGTTAAAATATATAACATAGAATATGCAATAGTGAGGAAATTAACAATATAGTTGCAAAATAGATTAGTTATGAAATTTAAATTTCAAAATGTTTGAAGTAAAGAACATTGTATCCTATAGAAAACGTCTAAATATTATAATGAAGGGGATGTTGGGGAGAAATATTTATTTTTTCTGTTCTATATATCTTGCAATGTATAATAATCTTAATATATATAATTTCTTATATAATCCCTCTTTTTCTTTTGTATCCCCTTTCTGTTATACCTTGCTTTCTAAAATATCTATCATCTATCCTTATATCTACATTTAAAAACTATTTTCTATTCCTTGGCTCCATTATCAACCAAAAGGGACTGCAACCAAGAAATCAGAAGGAGATGGAGACTGGGAAGGCAACCATGAAGGACTAGAAGAAAGTTGATTAATTTAAAATATGGTATTGGAGAAGAGTTTTACAAATACTGTGAACTACAAAAAGACAAATAAGTGTGTTCTAGATCAAATCAAGCCTGAACTCTCCCTAGAAAGTAAAATGACTAAACTAAGGCTATTCATTGTCTTCCCTTTTTTGGATAATGTGTACTTTGGTCACATTATGAATTTTTATTTTATTTTTTATTATTTGATTTATTTGATTTTTATCCCGCCCTCCCGCCGAAGTGGCTCAGGGTGGCTTACAACAACAAAACAACAAAACAATATCTCTAAAACAGTCTATAACAATACATTAAAATCAAAATTACATACAGTACATTAAAATCGAAATTTACATACAGTACAACATACTCATGGCGGCAAACCATAAAGTGCTTTCATGCTTAAACACAAGAGTCACTAGAAAAGACAATAATGCTAGGAAAAGTTGAAGGCAGCAGGAAAAGAGGAAGACCAAACATGAGATGGATTGATTCATTCAAGAAAACCATGACCCCCAGTTTACATGAACTGAGTAAGGCTGTTAACAATAGAACAGTCTGGAGGACATTAATTCATAGAGTCACCATAAGCCTGAAGTGACTTGACAGCATTTAACACATACACAAGCTGCCAGTTTCCCAGGCACTTTCCCTTTGAATGTGACCTGGCATCAGCCTTAGGAACCTTTTGATCTAGTTTCTATGTCATGAGTTTAGGAGAGGGTGGAAAAGTTCAAGTATAATTATTAGATTAGAACAAGAGGGGACCTGCAAGAAACCTGCAGAAGCAGCTGTCTTATTTCCATCATCTTTGATTCCTTCTCTCTCCCTCCATTTCTCTCAATGTCTGTCTCTTTTTTCTCCACCCCCTTTCTTACTTTCTGTCTCTCTCTGCCATCTCTGCTACTACTCCTTCTCTCTTTCTGCCTCCCTCACCCCATCATTCTCTTTCTCTCTCTTTCTGGCTGATTGGCCTCTTCCCTGCTGTACTGGTTTCCACTCGCCTGTCCCTCCCAGCCTCAACAGCATTAGCAGCCTCCCTTTCCCCACAGCTTTGCAAGCTGGGCAGCTCGCCTGGCCACTGGGTCTTTTCCCTGCCATGCTGCCTGCCACTTGCCTCCCCCTGCAGCAAACTTCACTGTCTCGGCAGCTCTTCTGGCTCCTTGCTGGCCCCTGATGCAGTGGCTACCGCTTGCCTGCCCCGACAGCCTCACCACCTCAGCAGCATTAGGAGTGGCTTCCTCCCTCCCCCCTCCAGCTTCATCACCTGGGCCACTCGCCTGTTCCCTGCTATGCAGTGCTTGCCATTCACCTCCCCGTCACCACCTCAGTGGCTCTGCTGACTGCTCACCCAGCCTCTCTTCTGTGCTGGCAGCCCCCTGCAGCCCCTCATCTTCTGCCTCCCAGTCTCTTTGTTGCCTCTTTGCCACCTCAACAGCAGCGGCAACTCCTCCCCCATGTGCCGGGTAGTTGATCAGCAGCTTAGGATGTTATTGCCATAGCGGTTGTCCTTGCAGCTCCAGTGGCTCCTCCTGGCGGTCTTAGCAGTGTGGGCAGTGATGTGGCTTCCCTTTGGCTACAGAGTCTTCTAACACAGGTAAGTAAGTATGCATGCACAGAGAACGCCATTTTACTTTGGGGGGATTTAAGTATCCCCCATATATTAAAAATGTCAGTTTTTTCAGCACACTTGGGGAGTGCCCCAAGTGTGCAGGAATTTCTTTTGACCCTTCATTTGCCCCCTATCTGTGGAAATAAGTATCCACATATAGAGGGCACTGTTAGGAATTAGATATATAGATATATGGTTCAGAGCACAGCCAAAATTCTATCAACAAAGAAGGATACAGAAATTGATCTGGCTATCTAGAAAGCCATGGCAAGAACATGTAGATAAACTGACAACAACAGTAATTTGTGTTTAATCCAATACACATTAGACAAAGCATCTAACATGGAGAGCTAAGAGCCATATCTAACTAACCCCAACACATATAAATTGGCACTTAGCACGCTAGACTATTAGAGTGGATGTGAGGCCTCTAAGCACCACTCTTATCCCTGTTTAAGTCCTATCTCCTTGGCTCAGAAGATATGGCTGTGGATTGCCCTGTGTTATTCTTAATCCAGGATTAATCCCTAACATTTTTCAGAGCACTTTGTATAGCACAGATTTGTCAGGTTTGACACGTATTTTCCACACACAAATTACAAGTGTTCACCATTAGACAAATAATTACTTTTTTGTTTCATTTGGCATTCCCTCCATAATCCCTCCTTCTTGCCCAATGTTTTAATTGTTTTTAAAAGTTTAATTATTGTTTTTATGCTTTTGCATGTGCTTTAGCTTTAGTTTTAATTGTTTTAATGATGTATTACTGTTGTTACTGTTGGTTGGTAGATTTTCATGGTTTTAAATATGATTTTATTATGTATGTTTTAATTTGTTAACTGCCTTGATAGCCCTTGTGAGGACAGAAAGGAAGGATGTAATTTTTTATTTAAAAAATTAAAATACAATAAAAATAAAAGACTGTTATTAAATGTATTTAGGGAAAGGACACAACTGAAATGTCTACAAGTGGAAATTCTGATGAACTGTATGTTGTTTAGTGAACCAACTTTTTCTTTTTGTTTTGAAATGTGTGTGGCAAAATTTAAATGTTGACTGAACCTTTTAAAAGATCAAATATCTATTAATAAAGCAGAATTATAAAGCAGAAACTTCATATTTGTATAGCAAAGAAAAAGTTCCGCACAAAATTGCTTGCTCTTTATGTAGTCTATCTCATTAGTGCTAACCCTTTTCACTTCTGAAACAAAAAGTAAAAAATGGCATCTAATTTTAAAAACAAAATTCTAGAGGGGCAACCACATCAGCCCGTTGGAGCATGAACAGCAAAGAATCTTAAAAGTTCAAAGACGAACAGATTCATGCCACCAGATGCTTTCACTTTTAACTGACACAAGTGGGGAGGACAGAAGCAGGAAAATCATGTTCTATTTGGAATCTGTCTGTTTTGTTCTGCTTCGTGTTTAAGGTGGCCTGTGATGAGAAGATAAGCACATGCCTTTACAGATCTTAATCATCTATATTCTTTTATATTAAAAATCCCATTCTCCTCCTTGATGGGTTAAGTGGACTGAGAGGCACTGCCTGGAAATGGGATATCAAATGAGGTCAACTGTGGACTTTGCTATTATACTCTAGTTCTCTGTCTGGTCAGGATACTCAGTCAAAATTAGGCTGTTGCAAAAATTTTACATTATGCAATCAGAAGACGAGGTTTGAATAGCCAAGTGTAAGTGACTAATGTATCTTAGTATTTTGCTGTATTCCCATAATGTTTTGTGCTATCAGTGCCAATAAAGGTGTGTGTGTGTGCTATGATACTCTAGTTCTCTGTCTGGTCAGGATACTCTGTCAAAATCAGGCGCTTTAAAATCCAAGGGCTTTCAGTGGGAGAGATTTTAAATACAACTTTAACCCAACAGGACATTAAACTGGTTACATTTGATTGGATATTCGGGGATCCATGTATATTAATACATATTTTGATTGCAGTTGATTTTTCCTTAAACCATAAGGTTTCTTTCTCCTTTTTAAGCAAGTGTCTTGAATCTGCTGGATTCGTATAACCAGGGCTTTGGGGGGGGGGGGGAGATGCCAGAACTCTCAAGAGGGAAATGAAGTTTTTAATCTGTATACTAAAAAGTCATGAACTTTTAAACATTTTTAAAAGAATTTTGTTCAAGAGGTTCTGAAAATCCATTCCACTGCATTCCCCCAGAAAAAAGCCCTCTGTATAACTGAAGAAATTCCTTATTCCATAGTATATTGTAGGTTACACATGATACAATATAGTTTTTGTGTCTCTGGTAGTCCAAAATCTGAATGATCTCATTGTATTTTGTTTTCTATTGGTTAATATGTTAAATCTGTGAGTGTGTGTGTGCTCCAAGATCTTGCCTTAAACTT
This sequence comes from Gekko japonicus, assembly GCF_001447785.1. Lineage (NCBI taxonomy): Eukaryota > Metazoa > Chordata > Lepidosauria > Squamata > Gekkonidae > Gekko > Gekko japonicus. The sequence continues at coordinate 586,518 of NW_015175375.1, read as the reverse complement.
TCAAGTGTCTTCTAGCCCAAGAAGTCTACAAACATAGGAGTGAGCTGGCAGTGCTTGTTTAAAGACAGTGTGGAATTTGGAGAATGGGTCCTAAAATCAAAACCAAATCAGGGAAACCCTCTCTGTTACAGTGTATAGTAGACATATGTAGTTGGCAGAGTCTACACCTTCTGACAATGTTGACTGGCACTTCCCAATTTTGCCAAAAAAAAAAAAAATTGTGAGAAGAGCTGTTCAATCCTCCTTTTGCCTTATCTAATCAGTGGTAATACATGAACAGAAATGTGAATTTTCATTTTTTTTTTTAAAAAAGCAAGCAATGTCCTTGGGGCTGTACAAGACACACACAAAGGCATCTCTTGCCCCGAGGAGCTTGCTACTTCTTTGCCAGCTCCCCAGGGTGCCAGGTGGCTTAATGAATTAATTTTGCCAAGCACTTTGAGAGCTGGGGATAAAAGCCTCCACAGAAGTGCAAAGTATAATGATTAATTGCCTTTTCTTGGTGGGAAGTTGCCATCCCCCTTTTCACTTTCCATGGCTCGCAAACCGGAGGGAGTATTTAACTTTTTTTTTCATTTAAAAACATTTTTACAAAGTAACAAATTAAGATGCAAATCGGGAGGGCTTTTTTTCTTTTGCTAATTGGCTGATAATTAATGAATGTGGAGCTGACTGAGCAGATGCTTCCCTTGGAAAAAAGGCAGATTTGGAGTTTCTCTGTCCCTCACTTTTAAAAACAGATCAAGAAGACAGTAGCATGTGGTGGGTCAGGAATTAAGTGAAGGTAACTCTACAGACTATAAAGAACAAAAATAATGCATTTTTCTTCTTCTTCTTCTTCTCCTCTCTCTCTCGCTCTCTCTCTCTCTCTCTCTCTCTCTCTCTCACATACACTTTTGTATTAACTTCCTTAAAAATTATATATATATATA
>NW_015175375.1:571892-585461 GCF_001447785.1 Gekko japonicus | reverse complement strand
ATATATATATATATATTCTGCTTCAGCTCATAATTAGCAGCCAGGCCTCTGGGACCTAATTAACCAATTCAATTAACAAAAAAAGCATACAAGTCACCCTGACATTTGTCAGCCATTAGAAGGGATGTTGGGCTGGCAGGTTTTGTCAACGCATTAATGATGATTAGCTCATTTGCAGCTCACTTTTACCTCAGGTGTCCACCTGGAGAGTCTGGCAAAAAATAACTCTACAAAGAAACAGTAAGAAAAGGGGCGAGCGAAAGAGAAGAGGTTGTTGAAATGATGGTGACCCTCGAAGGGAGTCTTGACCTTTCATTGAACATATAATCAATAAGGGTGGGCTTCCCCCCCCCCCAGTTAAAAGAACTACTGTCCCTTCAGCTAGCTTTGGCAGTTGAGAACCTTTAGAGGAATGGTAGACTCTGTGAGCCAAGGGACTGGTATTTGCTCTGAGGGCTGAATAGTCTTGTTTTCAACTTCTTCACTGACTGGGAGAGGCCTCTACCTCACAGACATCTCCCTGTCAATAGCACTGTTTGCTAGTGTTACCCGCTTGGGAGGGGCTGTTTCTTAGCTCAAGCCAAGCTCTTTGTTCTTGGGGATTGATTAACTACAACACTCTATATAATGTGGGCAGATATTTATATAGCTCTTGCTTCTGATCTCTCTTAATTGAGTGCAATTTTCCCAGCAGCTCTGATTTAATAACAAGTTGCTGATTGTTAAAGAACAAAACACCCCAAAACATAGGAGCCAGCACAGTACCAGGGGAAGTATATCCATACTCCTCCCCCCCCCCCCATTAACACCTGTAAGTCATTTGCATCTTCAGCAAGGCAGTCATCCTTAAACTGACTTTGGCCCACTTAAGTACAGCCAATTCCAATTGCACTATATATGTTTTCTATGAGCAGCTTTTTCTGGAATCACCAGAATTTTCTGCAGCATAGCATTAACCCACCACACACACACACACAGAGAGAGAGAGAGAGAGAGAGAGAGAGAGAGAGAGAGAGAGAGAGAGAGAGAGCGAGCGCTATGGGTATTGAAACTGCAGATAACACAAAGACTTATTGTGGTATCTCTTTTGTGAACACAAAGAACTGGATCCAGATGAAACTGGCATTTTCCACTGATTACCCCACCCTGCTGCCGATCCCCTCCCCATGTCATTCTTCCAGGTCCCCTGTCCCCAGGAACAGCATTTCATGGAGATCAGTGGACTGCAATCAGAAGGGGAGGCAGGGAAATTACATTGTGCCATTGGAAAATTTAATTTTATTCTAGCCCAAAGGTCCCATTATACAAGATGGGAGGCCATCTTCAATTTCCATGGCCCCTCTCACCACACTGTTCTATCAGCAGCAACAAAAAGGGGCCAAAGACTGTTATGTAACAGTGCATTCCTAAGAACACTCTCCTGGGAGTAGACACCACTGAATAGCCTCAAGCAGGATTCTGAGTAGACTTTGTCAGGATTGTTCTCCAAAATAGGGATAAGACCACATTTCTCCTGACCAAATCAGGACCCAGTAGAGGTCTGCTCGCAGTTCTGCAAGTAGAGGACTGCTCACAGTTCACTGGCTCGATCCTGTGTGTAGGTAATGAAGTATTGCAGTTGGTGGGTACAAATCCTTCTTCAATGAACTTGATTTAGTCTGAAACACAGTAGCTCACATATAGATAGTTCACGTGCCTTCTTCCCCAGATCCATATTCAACCTAGGCTCAAAAACAAAAAGTCACCATGATGAACACAAACCATATTGCATCCAATTGTGTTGGGAAAGCTGTGGGCTTCTAGTATTTATCAAGTAAGCAACACACTCCAGTCCATCATTTCTGTGTATTAAGTACAGAATTTCCCCATTTTAGGAACTCTGTGCTGGGCTTGTGAAAAAATATAGCATCTTTTTTTTCTGAAGAGTTCATGCTGGTGGGGTGAACTATCACCTCCCTAGATCTGGGGAAAGCAAATTACATAATAATACCCAGGAGCAACATATCCCAAAGTGGTTTTACTAGAGAAAAATACCTAACATGTGTGAGATACACCCCCCATATTTAATCTGCCTTCATTTTACCCACTCTTGCATATTCATTAATTCCACTGGATTAATTAAACTTGGTGTGCCAAGAACATTCTCTCGACTTGGATGGAGGCAAACATTGCATACAGGAAAGCTACAGAGGGCAAGCTAACTATACAGAACTGGGACTATTCATGTATTAACAATATAGCAGTGGCAGCCCTTTATTGTCACACACATTGTTAAATCCACAAAGAGCAACTGGTAGGTTAAATCTATTTTAGCACGGAAAGCTTGACAAAAATTCTTGCCACCGAGCATTTGATACTGATCACAGTGTCACATCAGGGAACAAGAGCTCAAAAGAAAAAGTCATTTTTTATTTCTGAACTTTAGACGCAACAGCTTCTCCTCTGCTCTAGCTCCCCAGGTCCTGGTTCTCTTAGTAGGAGGGTTTTTTTTTTTTTTGTATGCCACTCAACAAGAGTAGGATTTTTTTTCTGAAAAGAAAGAATGACAATGCCACACAGAAGCAATGGAGGTGAGCTCAGAACTCATTTGGTGTTCATACTGTGCTCTCGAGGGAAATCAAATCAAATCCATACCTGAAGAATTACACCAAAAGGTGTGCCTGGAGACTTTTCCTCTTCCTGTTGTGTTGACACTTCATGGTACCATTATGAAGTGTAACTAATAGTTTCAAACAAGAGTCATGCACAAGATTTTCTCTTTATTTATCTGTATTTGGGTCATAACATTTTAGGATACAAGATTTTGGGAGGAAGTTTTTAACATACTTGCAAGTGCCCTATATCCCCTTTCTTCTGTCAGCATCATCAGTACTGTTACCTGTAGAGATGGGCATAAACCAGCTCATGAACTAAAGTTCATATTGAATTTTGACAAGTTCATGATTCACTAACTGAAATTTGTGGCAGGTTACCTGGCACAAACTTTTCATGAACTTTCAGGCAGTTTTTGAAGGTTGGTGCCAGTTCATGAAAGAATACACTTCCAGACAATCTGTCGCCACTCTCCACTCAAACAAAATGTTTACCAAATTTCAGAGCAACAAGGGGACAGAAATCTCCAGCCTTGGAAACACCCTTGTCAGTTTCAACCTAGTCATGCCAGTTTCAATAGGGTCCTCCCCCACTTGTTTGTGTTCTTTTGTGTTCCTTTTCCATTTTCTTGCACAGAGCTTGCAAAATCCCACCCACCCTTGCTTGGATTTGCGACTCTGTGCTTTGAGATCAGTAGTTTCTCGAGACCTTTTGGCTAAGATCAAGTGTAGTAGATCACTCCTCTTAAGCTTGCAATGCTAGTAGCACTGGGCTCTGCTGGGGATTCTGCACATTGTAACTGGTTGTACTGGGCTTACAAAATCCCCCCCCCGGTTTGGATTTCTTATGACTCTGCTTTGAGATCAGTCTTTTAAAGCTTACATTGCCACAGTCACACTGGGTTCTACTAGGCATCCTGTACACTGAACTGGTTATGCTGGGCTTGAAAAAATGTCCCCCCCCCCTTCAGTTTGTACTGCAGGGATTTTCTGGTTTGACATTAGTCCTCTTTTACTTGCATTGCTACAATGGCACTGGGTTCTGCTGCGAATCCTGTACACTGAACTGGTAGGCTTGCAAAAAAAATTCCTTGCTTGGACCATGATTCTGTACTTCACATCAGTCCTGTTTAACTGGCATTGCCTCAATGGCAGTGGGTTCTGCTCGGCACTATTACATTGCACTGGTTGTGCTGGGTTTGCAAACTCTCCCTTACTTGGAGAGTGATTCAGTGCTAGACATCAGTCCTATTGAGCTGGCATTGCCACAATGGCACTGGATTCTGCTGGGCACTCTGTACATTGCATGGGTTCTGCTGGGATTGCAAAAATCCCACCCACCTTTAGTTTCTACTGCAGAGATTCTCTGGCTTGACCTTATTCCTGTTGGATTTCCACTGCCACAGCGGGACTGGTTCTGCTGGGCTTGAAAAAATCCCCCCCCCTTACGATTCTATTGCAGAGTCTCTGGGACTTTGATTCTGTTTTGCTGGGCTTCTATTGCCCTTGCCTTTTTGCTGTTTTTCCCCCCTCCACTGGAAACAACAGAGGATTGGGCACCTTGGGAGGGGCATAACTCGGACCTCATAAATCCAATCCTCAAGAAACATGGAGGGCAGGTAGAGGAGAGTCAGCCAGAGCCCCCTGCGTGTTTGGTGTCTCTAGCACACCTGGGGGCTATTCTACCACATCATCAGTTTTTTTGGCTATTAAAAGTTTGTGATGGTTCATGGTTTGCAAACCAGGCACCCAATGAACCACAAAACATCAGCAACCACATTCTCCCAGTTCATGTGCATCCCTAGTTACCTGCTTACTCTTCACATGCTGTTACATTAATGCACAGGAATGCAAGTTTGCAGCATGTACAAAAATGGTTCTCATATGGAAATAAACAGCAGTTCCTATAGACAGGCCACTAGTTCGCTATATAAAGTAACCATCTTTTTGCAATTGTGCTCATGAATTAACATCGAAATTATTGCATAGTGATAATAGGTTGAAGGGAAACAAAAAGAACTGTAACAAATAGCAAGGATAGCTTTGAAACTGCCTTGGGAGCAGGTGTAGAGATTTGCATAAAAGATCCAAAGCAGACTGCAACATCCCAATTAATACCTAATTTGTTTTGCCATAAAAATGGCAGAAGTCTTAGAATTCCATGTGTGGAATGCAATTGGGAATCCATATGTGAAGTTCTTGCTAACCTAATGTTTTTAATATTTTACAAGCATAGAGTATGGTTTGGAGGTTATTTTCCTATTAACACTTTAATGATGCAGAGAAGTACGGGGAGGGAAGGTAGCATGATGTAGCCTGATCTCGTCAGATCTCAAAAGCTAAGCTACCTGGAAGGGAGGCCACCAAGCAAGACTCTGTAGAGGAAGGCAATGGTGAACCACCTCTGCTTCTTTTCACTTGCTTTGAAAGCCCCTTGCTGGGGTCACCATAAGTTGGCTGCAACACACACACACACAGTAAAGTGGTCACATGGGTTTCTTCCATCAAGCATTGGCCTATTTCTCTCAAGTAGCAGATTAGGTGACAAACTATATCATTCCATACCCACCGTAAAACTAGCATTCCACACTCACAATGAGGGAGCGCATATGATGGAGTGCCCCCCCCCCGCCCAATGAGAAATTCCTGTCCACAGAAAACTAGCACTTCAGGAAGGCTAGAACCCTTCTCATTCTGGCCCAGCAATCTATGTTCATTTCAATAGTGCTTCAGTGTAAAGCATTCTCAGTAATGTATAAAATTAAACGTCTAGCTATGAGCATTCGCAGATGTGAATGCTATGTCATTTGCAGTTATCTCTGAAAACTAGATTTTAAAAAGTATCCAGTCTCTATACTGAAACCACAGAATACTATTAGCTGGAGAAAAAAATAAGAAAATTCTGTGTGTGCCTGCTTTAGTACTGCAGGAAACATCTGGCTACCAGTGAAGCAAATATTTTCTCTTGAGTTCTCAAAGCCAGACAGAATTCTGGAAAGCAGGCTGGTGTTACCACAACATATGTGTTATTGCATACTCCCTAAGATATTCAACAGCTCCTCAAAGGGTTGATTGAACAGCAGACCACCAAACCACTACTGAAAAGCAAGGTGTTTGGCAGGAGAAACCACATTAAGGGACTTGGCAAATACCATGTTGCTTGTGTTTAAAACATCTATTTTGTGTTTATTTTGCAAACTGTTTGTTATCATTTGAATTTTGTGGTTTAATTCACTAGAAATAAGAGATTTATGTGGAAAAAAACCCTCATCCATGATCAATTTAAGCTGCCCTCTTAGGCATAATCTTGTACAAACACACACAAAAGCAAACTGTGCACAACGATATAGTACATACAGGATCCCCACCCCACCCCAATGTTACACAGTTTGATAATTCCTGCACTCTTTTGCATAAGGAAATATGTTCTGTATTGATGTCATAATTTTTGCAGGATAGTCTTGTATACAGAATTGCTTACAGTTTTGAATAGTGAAGAAAAGAATATTAAATGAATGTTAACTTGGTTAAGAGAGACGCCAATGTTGGATCAGGCCAAAGGCCCATCCAGTCGAACACTCTGTGTCACACAGTGGCCAGAAATACCAGGTGCCATCAGGAGGTCCACCAGTGAGGCCAGGACATTAGAAGCCCTCACACTGTTGACCCCCCCCCCAAGCACCAGGAAGACAGAGCATCACTTGCCCCAGAGCCCCTATCTATACCTTGTGGCTAATAGCCACTGATGGACCTCTGCTCCATATGCTTATCTAATTCCCTTTTGAAGCCGTCCATGCTTGTAGCCGCCACCACCTCCTGTGGCAAATTCAATTTGTCAGTTTCTGAAGTTAAAAAGTACAATTTTTCCCCCGAATTGGAAAAAACCAGTGATAGTTTGCATTAATTTGGTTGCTCATTCCTATTTTTGCTTAATATTCCATGTTATTTACACATCAGAAATAGCTCTTTGGTTATCTTGAGTGAAGAAGATAAAAATGGGAAATAAAGGAAAAGTTAAAAAAACCTGAAATATGGAAGTAGCATACATAAAGCCTTGCAGAACTTCCACATTAGGTTCCAGATAAGGGAACAGATAGTGCTGAAACAGTATTTTTCACTAATTCAAAATGCAGACAAGCTTACAGAATTTCAGTTAAAATGTTCACAATGTGCTTGTATAATTTCAGTTTGAATAATATTTGGTGACTATTATTTGCAACTAAATCTTGATAAAATTTTAGACAGTAATGTCGCCAAATCCAGAGGGCATGATGCAGTTGTATCTGTATTCAGCACTGGGGAATGCTTCAGTGAACTGCCAGGCACTTCAAAGGCCAGTCCAGGAGGTGATGGTTGAGTAATCATAGCCCTGATCAGATAATAGTCAATAGCAGCAATTCAGGCCCTGACCAGGATAGCCCAGGCAAGCCCAATCTCGTCAGATCTCAGAAGCTAAACAGGGCCGACCCTGGCAAGTATTTGGATGGGACACCTCCAGAGAATACCAGGGCCAGGAGGCCAGAGGCAGGCCATCAAGCCACTTCTCTGAACATCTTCTGTGCCCCAGTAGGAGTCGCCAGAGGTTGCCATGACTTCCAGGCAGAGGTCATTTTGGGGGGGGAACGCGGGGGATCGCAGTTCCCCTGGGTGAGTTACAGGGGGCGGGGCACACAATGAAGCCCCGCCCCCGCTTCCGGCCACCCCGCTTCCGGCCCTCATTCAGCCAGGAGGAGGCAGGAGAAGAGGGAGGGTAAGTTGCTTCCTCCCTGCCTCTCCCCACCCCTGCCTGCCTGGGGCCAGGGAGGGCCTTCGTGGGGCTTCCTTGCACTCCTGCCGGCCTTGCAGGTCCACCGCCGGGACTGCAGGTCCCTCATGGGGCTCGGCAGTGGAGCTGCAAGGCCAGTGGTGGCGGCTGGGACCGTTGAGGGCGGGGTGTGTGGCCTTATGACACACTTCCGGTGATGTCAGGGGGTGTGGCCTTATGACGCACTTCCGGTGATGTCAGGGGGTGTGGCATATGCTAATGAGTTATGCTAATGAGTTCACCTAGCTCTTTTTCTACGAAATGACCCCTGCTTCCAGGCATGAGCACATGTGCACTGACACACAGACACACAAAATGCAAAAATACCCCCCCCCAAAAGCAGCAATTCAGCATTCAGCTTCTTCCACACTCCCACCCTAAAATAGATGATTGACGTTATCACTGATGATCTGGTTAGGACTACAAAAGTGTGTCCTGCCGAGGCTACAGCTGAGCTCTTTCGTAATGTCTCCTCAAAGTGACTACATTCAAATAGTTTGTTTCCCTAAATCCAACAACATTCATTACTGAAAATGCCAAAAACGTTCCAATTTTAAAATGATATCTTATGCAAGCAACTCTTAGTTAAGGGAATTTGCTTTCCCTCCAAATTTTGTTTCAGTTCCAGGGCCCTCCTTAATAGTAAACTATATTCTGACCATATTCCGAAATATAATGGCACGCACGTTAAAGAGTTATGCTTGTTAAAGACAGTTAAAGACAGTTAAAGAGATGCTTGTGAGAACTTCTATTATCAGTAATGGAATGTAAGAAATATGCATGTGTTTTGTGCACCTTGAACTACTTTTAGTGCCATTGGCATTTTGGCCATGTTAAAAATAAGCAAAAGAAAATTGTAATAGAAAAAAAGAAGTATAATTTAAGGACTGCATTCAAAGCAACCTAAGAGATCATGAAAAGCATTATTATTTTTAAAGATAAGATAAAATGGATGCTTCTGATGCTTCTTTGAAGATGCAAAATGTGCATGTTCTGTTTCTGTTGTGGAAAAGTCATCCCCATAAGACAGTTCATGCTTTGTTTTCATCCTTCATTCTCTTGTCCTTTTGTACTGTTACAATATCTGTAAATCCCCTGGTTGTTTAAATCCATGTCACATAAAGGAAAAGAAGTCTTTTGGAAATCATTTCCTGAACCTGAATTGAACGGCAAGCTTAACAAACTGACCAAAAAGAAGCCATTGGCTGCAGGGGAGGTGTTAATGGACAACTGAAAGGCCTCAATGGTTGCATGATTGCTACATGAGCATATTCCCTCTAGGGAGAGATTTGGATGGAGCAGTTCATGATTTATGGAATGCATACAAGGAGGGAAAAAGCTGAAGATGTTCTATTGGACAAGGCATTCCAATAAGTAGAAGAGTGCTTCACTACAGGATATGTCTTTATCATAAGGCCCACAGCATCATCAGAAGTACACAAATATCTCTACTATTTTTTTTTATAAATCTGACACCTTACTTGCGTCACTTGTGATTTTTGACTCATTTGGGTAACAATTAACGGTAACAGGGTTACTCACACTGGTCCATATGGGAAAAGGAGATGAACACCAATAGATATACTTACATGATCTATGATGCAATCTTAAACAGCACTATCCCCTATAAGCCCATTGACTTCAATGAACTCAGAAGGTTATAATGCTGCTTATGATGGCACTGCTAATCATTCGAACTCTACCCATCCTGAATTTAATAGAAGAGTATGAACTGGTTTTTAATATGGCTGTATGAACATACCTTTGTTTCACCAAAATGGGCACAGACATTGTTATTGTGCTCACACACACCCTCTCTCCCCACCCCTTGTGCGTGAAATGTAATTTCAGTTCTCTTGTTTCAGAAGCCTTGCCTCAAACGTTAGTTTGTGATGAGATCCCAGAACATGCATTTGATCATAGTTTAGGGGGAGAGAACTCAGAAAGATTGCACATTTCCTTCTGCAATGTTCAAATAGTATGGAAGGGCTTCCTGAAGTTGACTTAGCACATTTATAGACAGCGGTCATTTCGTAGAAAAAGAGGTGCAGGAGCTCATTAGCATAACTAATTCGCATAACTTATTTGCATATGCCACACCCCCTGACATCACCAGAAGTGTGTCAGAAGGCAACACCCACCGCTCAGGCTCCCTTGGACGCTTTTAGATTGCTAGCTATGGGGGGGATGCGCAGATCTGCCCTCACAGAGGAGGGAGAGCTTGTACCTGAATAAACCTTGGCCTTAAAGGTGCCACTGGATTGTTTTGGATTGTTATCTCGGGGGGGGGGCTCTGCAACTTACCTGGCTGCTTTTTGCTCCTTGTGGCCCGGGGCTGCTGGGAGCAGGGGGAGGGGCTTGTTGCATGTGCCCGCCCCCTGGGCTCTTTACTGCCGGAGCTCTGCTCCTGTGCGCTCCTGCAGGAAATGACCCCTGTTTATAGAGCTTAGGCATCATAGCGTACAGTTCTGCACTCACTTCCATTAACATACACTGTTGTCCTCTCAAAAAACAAACACCTGAAATAAACAGGAGAAAAGCATAGCAATAGTGTTTAGAGGATTACATCATTGTTCATGTAAGTCTAAGCCTCTTATTCTTAAACTTTTTTCATACAAGTAATTTATGTTACTTGCAGGGAAGAAATGTTGAAACTGAGGCCTCAAGAAGCAATCAATACGTACCCCATGTATGCATTTCCTGCATCCTTCTCCAAGTCTGCATAACCATAGGCTAGTCAATGTGACTTACAATGAATCTGTCAAATTAATTACATCTCATTTCACCATGTAGTGACAAGTAACAGTATGATGAGTTGCTTCCAACATGCTTGTAGATAAAAAGAAAATTTAATAGGCATTTTCAGTTTTATCCACTCAGGAATGATTCATTTTATACATTTTTATCCCTTGCTTTCTAAACACAAGCATAAGAAATAGCTTCACCTCAGGCTACATCTGTTTTAAAAGTGTTTACTATAGTCCTAACAACACCAGACCCATTTTTATGTATAAATCTACATAAAGGACTAATTTTTGCTGTAGGCTAATTGTGAAATTACATTGGATGGTTGTACAAAAAAAAATTATCAACTCCTTAGTGGAAAAGAGAGAGACAGAAAAAAGCAAGAAGGAATGTTTGAATGAAGGCTGCTCTGTCCTAGATGTGATAATGTGAATGCTTTAAACACACAAACATGGAACATTAAAAACAAGCCAAAACTCTACACTATTTGCAAAGAATTAGTTAAGAATTCACTGAAATCTCCAGCAAAATTACATATTATTTTCCCAAAGAGATTATATTCCCAAATTCATCCCTGACTAGCACCCAATACATTATATCCTGCCTCCCCTAGCCATTAATTTTGACATTTTTACTGATTCTGTAACTCACAAACCAGTTTAAACATATTAATTATGTTGTGCTTACAAATAAGAATTGCCTATAGTTATTTGGAAGATATCCTAACACTGAACAACATCCATCACCCTATTGTTTTTTATTGTTTTTGCCACATGGCATTTTATATTCTTAACAGTAAATGTTTATCTGAAGGGCTACCAACCTGCAGAAATGAACTGTTAAGCTTTCCACATTGTTCCTAATTTCTGTAGACTGTGTTGTAGGAACAAAAGGCTCAATCAGAGACTCTTCCAATGCCATCCTATGCAGAGCTACAACTTTCTCTGTTAAAGTGAATTGGCTGAATTAGGAGTTATTTGTTGACAAAAGCTATCTGGAACATCCAGAGCAAAACTTAGATCCAGAATACAGGCAAATAAGAAAGTACTTAGTTCACTCCTATCTTTGAGACTATTACAACAACTGGCTATAGTGTTAAAGCAGTGTGTATATCTCTGACTCACAGACTGATTTCCCACAAGTCACTGCTCCGCCCTCACTCTTCCCTTTCCCCTGATTGTATGGGTCAATTTCCCACTATTTGCTGCGTGGCCGCATTTTCCCCCACAGCTTTGCCCGATTTCCCCCACGTCTACTCAATCCTTTTTTTGAGGATCGTGTAGACATGGGGAAAATTTCCCACTATTTGCTGCGTAGCCGCATTTTCCCCCACAGCTTTGCCCGATTTCCCCCGCGTCTACTCAATCCTGTTTTTTGAGGTTCGTGTAGACATGGGGGAAATCAGGCGAAGCTACAGGGCAAAATGTGGCTGTGCAGCAAACAGTGGGAAAATGACACAGGACTGCTTTTTTGCATGTACTTTCACCCAAGTCTCCTTCCTCTTTTTATGGCTTACCTACCCATGCTGGCAGTCACAGCTCTACCCCCGTTGTTTTTCATTGGATGCAGTTCACTTCTGTGTTTATTGTGTGTCAGGAAGCTGGAGTGGGGAGAGGGAAGGGGTGCAATTGCTCCTTTCTTTCTCCTCCAACACCAATGGAGTTAGATGACATCTTCACAAATCTATGTTTCCCCCCATATACTATTATTATTATTTCTTCTTCTTCCTCTTCCTCTCCTCTATTTTCACAACAAGTCATAAGCAGCAAGCCATCACACAGTAAAAGGGAAGCCTAAGGTTTACTACTTACAGGATTTTAGTATAATTGCCAAAAATTTAGCCACATGCAAAGTTACTTGCTTGTCTTCATCTCTTTATAACCAAGAAGATTTAGCTTCTAGAATGATAGAATCCTGCTTAAGAAAAGGAAAAATCAATTCAGGTCTGAAATCTGATAATTCTATAAAGCCAATTTGAGTGGCACCGCATCCACAGAATCTTAGGAAGAGATCATTCAAACAGGCAGTTTGCCATTTTTATCAGGGGAATGATACCAGCTAAAAAGGATGAAGTGTAGATGCACACGAAAGCTTATACCTAGAATTAAACTTTTTTGGCTTTAAAGGGGCCACTGGACTCAAACTTTGTTCTATTGCTTCAGACCAACATGGCTACCCACCTGAAGCTATATTCTGCAAGCTTTAACCAAGATCTCTCAAGCAACCCTGAATATTTCATATACTGTTGTAAATAAACAGTTCCTAGTTGGGCAGAAAAGTATTTGAGTCACCAGCTTTTGTCAGGTCCTATCCATTCTTTTGTTACTGTCTATGGGGTTTTGAATTATGGTGCTGGAGAAGACTCTTGAGAGTCCCCTGGACTGCAAGGAGATCAAATCAGTCAATCCTAAAAGAAATCAACCCAGACTGCTCCCTGGAAGGCCAGATACTGAAGCTGAGTGCAGGGGGTTGGACTAGATGACCTGCAAGATCCCTTCCAACTCTAACATTCTATGACTCTAAGTTTTCATTGTACAAATAGGAGTATGCCAGGTTTTTTTAAAGTCACTGTTGTGTTGTGAGAACATCCCAACAATACATACATAAAACCATATATACATATTTTCAGATTGGCTGGCATGTTCAGCAAGAGCTACAGTGGTACAGGGCCCATTTATGCAGAAATCTCTTTGACTGCTTTTTTCAAAGACAAAACTCCCTCTAGATTGGTATGCCTCCCTAAGTGTCAAGCTAAACTCTTGTGAAAATATTCAGGTTTTGCCTTCAACGAAGTGAATGGAGAGCAAAAGAGGGGAATAGGGTGGGATTGGATTACAAAAGGCTCCATACAAGTTGGGTTTCAGTCTACCATATCAGCCGGCTGGACCACCCACTGTCTAGCATGCAGGTCTCTCCCTGAATAAGGAGCAAAGCTTTAGTGTTCTGTGGCTATAGACAGAAAAGTACTCTGCCAGGTAGTGAATGAGGAGTTCAGTGGGGACACAGTATGCAAGCACACAATAACAAAAGAAGGTTTTCAAAAATCAATGTGTTACTGTGACTTGCGAGAAGGGAACTTCATTCTACACTGTGTCCAGTGTAAGAAGGGAAATAAAGCAAGAGGTCTTCAGGCTTAGAGAGATGGTTACCTACCCCTTCGGGAAGGAAAAAATAGAGAGAATAAAAGGTTCAAAATTAAAGGTCTTTCTTCTGCTTTTGTAGCTAGAGGACAGAAAATAATTTCACATAGAGATGAGCTTCTGGCACAGTGAGTAAATGCAGACTTCTCTAAAGGTTAGAAGGCTTTCAAGTGAAAAAAGTGTAAAAACAAAAGGCAGTTTTGTAATTATTTTTTTAAATTGGATTTTTACACATTTGTTGTTCTTTGTTGTTACCCAACTCAAGATCTCAGGATGGGGGGGGGGGGGA
>NW_015175375.1:553060-571881 GCF_001447785.1 Gekko japonicus | reverse complement strand
GGATAGATATATATATAAATAAAAATGACATAAATCAATTTTCAGTGGTTAAATACCTAAGGCCAAGCTCTTTTTCACTTAGCTCTTAGAAATAGTAGAAAGGAGCAAGAGTCCAGTACCACCTTAAAGATTAACAAAATATATGGCAGGGTATATAAGAACATAAGAGAAGCCAATGTTGGATCAGACCAATGGCCCATCCAGTCAAACACTCTGTCACACAGTGGCCAAAAATACCAGGTGCCATCAGGAGGTCCATCAGTGGGGCCAGGACACTAGAAGCCCTCCCACTGTTGCCCCCCCCCCAAGCACCAAGAATATAGTGCATCACTTGCCCCAGACCGAGAGTTCCTATCTATACCTTGTGGCTAATAGCCATTGATAGACCTCTGCTCCATATGTCTATCCAATTCCCTCTTGAAGCCGTCCATTCTTAACCACCTCCTGTGGTTAACACAATTCCATGTGTTAATCACTCTTTGGGTAAAGAAGTAGTTCCCTTTATCTCTTCTAACCCGACTGCTCAGCAATTACATTGAGTGCTCACAAGTTCTTGTATTGTGAGAAAGGGAGAAAAGTACTTCTTTCTCTACCTGCTCTATCCATGCATAATCTTTTAAACCTCAATCATGTCACTCCTCAGCTGTCATTTCTCCAAGCTAGAGCCCCAAGCGCTTTAACCTTTCTTCATAGGGAAAGTGTTCCAACCCTTTTATCATTCGAGTTGCCATTTTCTGCACTTTTTCTAATGCTATAATATCTTTTTTGAAGTGTGGTGACCAGAACTGTACAGAGTATTCCAAATGAGGTCATACCATCGTTTTATGCAGGGGCATTATGATACTGGCTGATTTGTTTTCAGTTCTCTTCCTAATAACCTCCAGGATAGCATCGGCCTTTTTTATTGTAGTTGCACACTGTCTGAACAATTTCGGTGAGTTATCCACTATGACTCCAAGATCTCTCTTTTGGTCAGTCTCTGCCAGTTCAGACCACATCAATGTGTATTTATAGTTAGGATTTTTGCCCCCAATGTGCATCACTTTGCACTTGGCCACATTGAACCCCATTTGCCATGTTGATGCCCACTTGCCCATCCTTGACAGATCCCTTTGTAGTGCCTCACAATCCTCCTTGGTTCTCACCACCCTGAACAATTTTGTGTCATCCACAAATTTAGCCACTTCACTGCTTATTCCCAACTCCAAATCATTAATGAACGAGTTAAAAAGCATCAGACCCAGTACTGATCTCTGCAGTACCCCACTTCTTATCACCCTCCACTGAGAAGATTGCCCGTTTATACTCACTCCTGTTTCCTATTAATTAGCCAGTTTTGGATCCACAAGAGGACGTCCTTTTATCCCATGACTATTGAGCTTACTTAGAAGCCTTTGATGAGGAACTTTATCAAAAGCTTCCTGGAAGTCAAGGTGTTGTGGTTGTTCAGTCACACAGTTGAGTCTGACTCTTCGTGAACCCATGGACCACATCATGCCAGGCCCTCCTGTCTTCCGTTGTGCTCTGCAGTTTGCTTAAGTCAAGGTCACTCCCTCAAAGAACATTAACAGGTCAGTGAGACAAGATCTTCCCTTACAGAACCCATGCTGAGTCTGCCTCAATAGGTTTTGTTCACCAATGTGCCTACTAATTCCTTCCTTAATAATAGTTTCCACCAACTTACCTAGTATCATGAAAAACTACCTTATTTACTTGCAAGGAAGATGGCTCATCTCCTAAAATTGCTATATGTACAAAAAGTACCTCATTTGTATGGAAATGTAAGATACTACCCCTTTTATGATATCCCTTAGAAAAAAAATAGTCTTGCGTATGATTAAATGCATTTATTGGGACTTTTATGGATTCCCTGGTATATCAGTTGCTTTCACTCCTAGGAATCAATTGTTTTTGTTTGTGTTCTGAGTAAAAAAATAATATTGTTAATTGGGTTTGACTGTGTCATTTATAAAGTTTTTATCTCCAATACCTGGCATTACATTTCATGGCACATACGGCCCGGCCCTACAAAGTAACATTTATGTTAGATCCGGCCCTCATAACAAATGAGTTCAATACCTCTGCATTAGACCATATGGAAATCTGTATATCATCAGTAGGGAGGCGTGGTGGCTTAGAGGTTAAGATGCTGAACTGCAGACCAGAAGATCTGTAGCTTGGCAGTTCGAGACCCCTAGTGCTGTGTGGCGGAGCAAGCTCCCGTCTCTGGCCTCAGCTCCTGCCAACCTAGCAGTTTGAAAGCAAGAAATTGCAAGTAGATAAATAGGTACCGCTTTGGTGGGAAGGTAACAGCGTTCTGTGCGCTTCAGCGTTTAGTCATGCCAGCCACATGACCACGGAGAAGTCTTCGGACAGCGCTGGCTCTTTGGCTTGGAAATGGAGATGAGCACCACCCCCTAGAGTCGGATTCAACTGGCTTTCAAGCAAGGGAAACCCTTACCTTTATATCATCAGTATATCATAATGACTGTGCTAAATGAGCAGAGGTCATTTCGGGGGGGAACGCGGGGAAACGCAGTTCCCCTGGGTGAGGTGCAGGGGGGCGGGGCACACAATGAAGCCCCACCCCCTTCTTCCGGCAGCCCCCTGCTTCCAGCCTCATTCTGTTGCAGAAGGAGGAAGAAGCAGGAGGGTAAGTTGGCGTCCTCCCCCTCTGCCTGGCCGAGGCCACTCCACGTGGCCTCTGCAAGGACTCCCAGCCCCATCCAGGAGCTTCCCCGAGGTAGCTGTGTTAGTCTGTTGCTGCAAAATAGTCCAAGAGTTCAAATAGCACCTTTAAGACTAACAAATAGCACCTTTAAGACTAACCTTTAAGACTAAGACTAACTGAGTGGTGGGTGTGGCCTTATGACACACTTCCGGTGATGGCAGTGGTGTGTGGCCTTATGACACACGTCCAGTGATGTCAGGGGGTGTGGCATATGCTAATGAGTTATGCTAATGAGTTCCCCTAGCTCTTTTTCTATGAAACGACCCCTGCTTAGGACCTAATCCAGCCAGGGTTGCTACTCAGAGGAAGGCAATGACAAACCATCTGTGTTCATCTGTTGCCTTGAAAACCTGGCAGCAGGTTGCTGTAAGTCACCCACTGGTAGACCTCCTGATGGCACCTGGTATTTCTGGCCACTGTGTGACACAGAGTGTTGGACTGGATGGGCCTTTGGCCTGATCCAACATTGGCGTCTCTTATGTTCTTATGTAATCTCTTTTTCCTGACGTGAACACATATTGACCCAATCAATGTGTGGGTAGTTAAATCATCTATTACAACACAGTTATTTCATCTAGCCGCTATCTTTAACTCATTTATCATTTTATAATCCTCCTCTATCTTTTGATCTGGTGGGCAATAACAAACTCCCAGTGTCAAGCTTTCTTTTGGGCCCACTATTTCAACCCATAGCATTTCCAGAAGCAAATCCCATTCCCTCTCAGTCTTACTGGACTGTATACCCTATCTAACATACAGAGCCACCCTACCTCCAACCCTTCCCCCCCATCCTTCCGATATAATTTATAACCAGGAATCACCATATCCCACAAATTTTCTTCATCCCACCAAGTTTCTGAGATACCTACAATGTCTATTCCCCCCCAACACCAAGCATTCCAAGTTCTAGAATTTCCAACTCCCCGATTTTACCTCAGAGACTTCTAGCCTTTGTACATAAATATCTATAATTTCCCATGCATTTTAAGCTCGCAACCTTCCTCCTGCTGCCTCGAGACCTTGCCAGGCAGTCCATATCATTAGCCACAGTCTCAGTGGACAATTCTAATCCATTTCCTTGTAGAAAAGTAACAGCTACCCCTTCATCCCTTTAAGATGATCCATCCCGAACCAGAGACTTTTCTCCTATCAGCTTTCCCCCAATATTCAATTTAAAAACTGCTCTGCCACCTTTTTGATTTTAAGTGCCAGCAGCCTGGTTCCTTCTTGGGACAAGTGGAGACCGTGTCTTTTCTACAGCTCCCTCTTGTTCCAAAAAGCATCCCAGTGCCTAACAAACTCAAACCCTTCCTCCCTACACCATCGTCTCATCCACACATTGAGACTCCTGATCTGTGTCTGTCTCTCTGGCCCTGTGAGTGGAAAAGGTAGCACTTCTGAGAAGGCTACCTTGGAGGTCCTGGCCTTGAGTCTCTTGCTTAACAGCCTAAATTTTTCCTCCAGGACCTCACAACTGCATTTCCCCACATCATTGGTGCCAAGATGTACCACAACAACTGGCTCCTCCCCAGCACTGTCTACTAGCCTATCTAGAACATGCATAATTTCCACTAACTTTGCACCAGGCAGGCAAGTCACCATATGCGGGTTTGCCACCCAGCTGTCTACCTGTCTAAGGATCAAATCATCAACTACCAAGAGCCCCCCTCCCTCCCTGCCCAGAGATGGTTCCTTGGTGCAAAAGGATGCTGAATTGTTCTGCCACAGAAAGACAAATACCGCTACCCATCATGATCTATCTCTTATTAATAAACATTTAGAGTGCTTAAATAGCCTTTAAAAACTTTTTAAAAATAGTCTTAGAAGCCTTAACCAGAACGGCCTTAAAAGGGTCGTAAGGGTTAGAGCATTAATATAGACCTTAGAAAAGATAATCACACCTTTACTTAAAAATATGGAATTGCTTCATATGAGAGCCCAGGTGACATGGCTATTATTGGATACAGATGATCTTGTGGCAAAATTTATAGGGGTAATAATTAAATACGAGGGAAATAATACTGCATACGGTCTTTTTATTTTAATTTTTATTCCAATTTCTGCTTAAGGCGAAAGCTGTATGAGCAGTACTAGATAGATAGAAATAAAAATATAAATGTTTCAACAGTCAGTCATGGTTTTTATATGTTTTACCATGAACAGAAATTGCATCCTAAACTCCAAATGTGGCTTGGTTTAGATTAGGTCTGTTTGCATATTTCATAGAATCATGGAATCATAGAGTTGGAAGGGGCCATACAGACCATCTAGTCCAACCCCCTGCCCAATGCAGGTCCAGCCTAAAGCATCTCTGACAAATATTCATCCAGCCTCTTCTTGAAAGCTGCCAGTGAAGGGGAGATTACCACCTCCCTAGGCAGCTGATTCCACCTTTGAACTACTCTGACCGTGAAAAAGTTTTTCCTAATATCCACACGATACCTTTCTGCATGTAATTTAAACCCATTGCTTCGGGTCCTATCCTCTGCTGCCAACTGGAACAGCTCCTTGCCCTCCTCCAAATGACATCCTTTCAAATATTTAAAGAGAGCAATCATGTCCCCCCTCAATCTCTTCTTCTCCAAACTAAACATTCCCAAAGCCTTCAGCCTTTCCTCGTAGGACTCAGTCTCTAGACCCCTGATCATCCTCGTCACTCTCTTCTGCACCCTCTCAATTTTGCCCACATCTTTTTTGAAGTGAGGCCTCCAGAACTGCACACAGTACTCAAGGTGCGGCCTGACCAAGGCAGTATACAGAGGGACTATGACCTCCTGTGATATCGATGCTATGGCCCTTTTAATACAACCCAAGACTGAATTAGCCTTTTTTGCCACCGCATCACACTGACTGCTCATATTTAGTTTACAGTCCACCCTTAAAGTCCATATGTAGTTTACAGTCCACCCTTACCCCAAGATCCCTTTCGCACACACTACTCCCTAGAAATGTATCCCCCATCCAGTATTTGTGCTTGACATTTTTGTGGCCCAGATGTAATACTGTGCATTTATTTCTGTTGAACTGCATCCTGTTCACAACTGGCCACTTGTCCAGAGTATTCAGGTCTCGTTGAATTTTAACTCTATCTTCTTGGGTGCTTGCTACTCCTCCCAATTTGGTATCATCAGCAGATTTAATGTGTAGCCCTTCTACCCCTTCATCCAGATCATTGATAAAAATATTGAAAAGTACTGGGCCCAAAACCGAGCCCTGCGGCACCTCCCTCTTTGGGTGTGGTCCTCTAACCAGTTCCCTATCCACTGAACTGTCCTATAGTCCAGTCCACAGTGTTCCAGTTTTCCCATCAGAATGTCATGAGGAACCTTATCGAAAGCTTTTCTGAAATTGAGGTAAATCACATCAACAGAGTTCCCACGATCCAGTAAGCTTGTTACACGATATTTCCTAAGCAATATTTGTCATAAGCAGGTACACCTGCTACTAGAAGAACGCTGAATCAGGTGATTGGAGTTAATGACACCTGTTTTCAGTTTGGCACATGCTTAGCTTCAGATCCTCAAATGTCACAGCTGTACACACAATAAGAGGTACTCAAAAACAGTTGGATTCAGATCATTCCTTGTTTTAAATTTTTGAGTTAGATTTTTTAAACTTTGGAACAAAAGCTGGGAAATGCATTGGGGTAAAATTCTCAGCAAAGGGATATAACCTCCTACATTTCAGACAGATAGCAGGACCATGTCACAGGACCATGTCCTTGGTTTTTCTAGAATGTCTTTGAAGTACTTCATTTTTAATATGTAATGTAATGAACTTTTATAACTAACTGTAGAGCACCATTTTAGCTTGTATTACTGATGTTTTAATTGTAACTTATGTTTTATTTCCGGCGTTGCCGCTTGTTCGCCGCCCTGGGCCACACGGGTAGGGCGGGATATAAATCCCAAAATAAATAAATAAATAAATAATGTGTATACGTGTAACTTGACATATAGTCTGCAGATAGTCTTCCTTGCATTATCTCCTTCCTGCTTGTACCACAGTTATACTCTGCATTGTATTAGACTGAACTGGGTTGGCCTGATAGGCAGGAACTTGTGAGCAAAAGCAATAGACAGACAAATGAATTGAACAGTCATTTTCTGTGAGTTCTGAAAAGGTCTGGTTTAGTTCCCTCTCGTAACTGGCTTGCATAGTGAAAGGAAGTTCCCTTTTAAAGAGGCAAGACATTGGTACACTTAGCTGAGGACTATCTTCTCTGAGTGACAGTTACAATCACAGCCACAATTCTGTGGGAGCCACACTTAAACCAAAGCAGCAAATCCTTTAGAACCATTTCTAAGCAAGTGGCATCTGCAGTCAGGGGGGCCTTTTACCAGCCTTGATTAACCAGCTGCATCCTTTACTGGGCAGAAAAGAACTGGCCACTGGTAGAACCTCAATTAGATTACTGCAATGTGCTCTATGAATTATATTGCTGTCCTTGTTATCATCACCTGCACATGTTTGTGCTGAGGAATGCCATTGAGCTTCATCTCCTGCTCCCAGCATTGCACAACAGCAACTAAGGATGGTTCGGGGTGCTCACCAATTTGTCCTACCTGCCTTATTGCTGCCAAACTAGTTATCGGCCTAACCAGCTGTAAGAACAGGCCTCTTTATCACAACCTATCCCAGAATAACACGGAGCATTGAAAAATGGGTCATCTAAGAAGTTCATCATAGAAGATCCCCCAAAAATCCTGCTTGGCCCAGAAGAACCCAGCTTATGCCATGATATTCATGGGAGGACATGCAGAGTAGCAGCATGCAGCAATTATCTGTGTGGGAATGGTGGGAAGCCCTTAAATAGCTTTCCTCTTAGCCCTTCACATAGCTGAGGCAATTAACGGTCCAAGCCATTAAGGTCCCATGCCTAATTTGAATTAAAAGGGGCATTCACATCCCGTTAATGAGCTTTTATAATTTTGTAAATCATTTAAAGTGGGGCATAAATTTAAATGCGTAAATGAATGAATAAAAATTAATATATAATATTACAAAGATATTATGAAGAACTAGAACTAGACAATATGAAGAACTAGAACTGAAAGTATACTAAGTTCTACTGCTCCTGTACTTTATTGCTTAATCTCAGCCATAGCAATCAACAAAATACAAAAAAGGAAAGAAAATACAGATAATATTAATATCAAATAACAATAATACAAATTATCATATAGAATAATCAATAAAAATTATATAGATTGACATAACCCTATTAATAAATCTAAATCCACAAAAACATATAATGCTATAATAAAACCTACCAGGGGTCTTTGGAGGTCGGAGCGCGACGGAGCGCTGCTCTGGCAGCCCAGGAGCTGGCACAAATGGCAGTGGCAGCAAGCCCCACCCCCAGCTCCCAATGCTTTGGCCCGTTGTCAGCCTTCTGGGCCCGCGCTGGAGTGCTGCAGCCCTGGGAAGGCCCGAGGAGGCCCGGCGGCGGTGTTCCAAGGCCCGCACTGGAGCACTGCAGCCCTGGGATGGCCCAAAGAGGCCCGTTGTCAGCATCCCGGGGCCCGCGCTGAAGCGCTGCGGCCCCGGGAGAGCCCAAGGAGGCCCGTCATTGGTGTCTCTGGGCCCACGCTGGAGCGCTGCGGCCCCAGGAAGGCCCGAGAAGGCCCATCGTTGGCCTCCCGGGGCCCGCACTGGAGCACTGTGGCCCCAGGAAGGGCCGAGGAGGCCCATCATTGGAGTCCTGGGGCCCGCGCTTGAGCGCTGTGGCCCCAGGAAGGCCCGAGGAGGCCCGGTGGCAGCAGCCCGGGGCCTGCACTGGAACACTGCAGCCCGGGAAGGCCCTAGGAGGCTCGTCGTTGATGTCCCAGGGCCCACGCTGGAGCGCTGGAGCGCTGCAGCCCTGGAAAGGCCTGAGGAGGCCTGTTGCCCGCACTGGAGTGCTGCGGTAAGTGAGGGATCCGCGAGGGTGGCGAGGGCTTGATGTGGGTGGAAGAGCCTTCCTCCCCCCATCTCTTTGCCCTCTTTATTTTTCTCCTTTCCTTCTCTCCTTTCCTTTTCTTTCTCTCTTTCTTTCTCTCTGTCCTTTTCTTCTTTCCTTTCTCTCTCTCTTTCTTTCCCTCTTTACTGGCTGGGAAAGGGAAGGGGAGGATTTGAAGATGTCTCTGTCAGTATACTGTAAGGTATGGGACAAGATGACAGTCTATGAGAAGATGTGGTAAAGATCATGCTGATCTGGGTGACAGCTAAATGTATCATATGACCCTGTTACCAGGCAGAGATTGCATGTCTCTTGCATCAGCCAGCATGATGCAACCATGAGTCAGCACTGGTCACTGATTGGTGCTGACACTGTATATAAGTCTGTATAGTACTTTAGAAGATGTTCACTCTGTGAATGCCTTGCTGCGGAGCACTCTGCCGGATTGTATGGTGATATTGGAGTTGGAGAGTGCTAAATGAACTGTGTATATTCTGTGTAAATAAATCCACTATAGATAGTCTGCACCAGCAACCTAGTACTTGTCGTTACTGGACGTTTCCCACGCCAACAGTCTCTCCCCCCTTTTGCTTCCCCTTCTGACATCCAGTGATGTCAGGGGGCATGGCATATGCTAATGAGCTATTATGCTAATAGCCTAGTAGCTTATTAGCATAACTTAAGCTAATGAGCTCCTGCAGCTCTTTTTTTATGAAAAGACCCTGAATCCTACTAAAAGGAACTTGTTAAACAATTTGTTTATAAATATAATGTGATTCAATAATCTTAACTGTCTGTTGGTAACTGATACTACAAACTTTGCATATACCAAGTTCAATAGTACATCCCTGTTGGTTCTTTTGAATCTCCCAGTGGCTTGTGATACTATAACAAGTTCAATAGTATCACAAACTGCTGGGAGATTCTCCTGACTGTCCCCCAGCATAGATCATCAATAAGGTGACCAAGGGACTTTCAATATCAAAAGCAGGTCAAAAGGCAGGCCAATAAGGAATCAGAATACTTTATTATTTTGTAGAATGCATCTGTTATTTGGTAGGATTCCTCCTTACGTGGAGTTCATCTTTCTGTATTTCTTGTGGTTTATATAGTTATTGCATGTATTTTTTTATTTTTCTTGTTCTTGGCATTATTGGACTCTTCTTGTAGCATTTTGCTATGCTGGGGATTTGCCCTTTCATATTTTGGGGGAGGGATTGCAAAGATGAGTGGCTTATCTCAACTGGTTTCATACACATCATGGTGGCAAGTTATCACCTCAAATATGGTGAACAACAGCACTTCAGATACCACTGAGGGCCAACCAAATAAAGTAATATTGTATTTGCTCATGGTCTTTTTGCATTACTACCAAGAATAACACATATTATTGTCAACTATGATAATCATTCAAGATTGGTTTTTGTTTTGATTTGTTGCCTTCTGACCTGTTCACTAGAAAATGAAACTCCACAGGAAAATCTGCAGGTCATGCAAATTGATCTCCAAGACTTTAGTAATACAAGGAATAATTGAATGGAACATTCAGGGATAGAGAGACCTCCATCTGTTTCTTCCCCTTCCCAGGCCATCATCCCTGCCTTGCCTCACACTTGCAATGTGTCAAAGAGGTTATTTGTTTCTCCAGCTGCCTATGTATCTCAATTGCATCATGTCAGTAGATCTTTCCCAGACTGACACTCAGTACAAGATAGGGCTGGTTTAGCTTTTTCATGAACAGCAATGAAACCCATCTGGACCAAATTCAAACCATGACTCTCTTTTAAAACAACAATAAATACTGACAACACGAAACATGCTTGGTTTTTATAATATTTGATGACAACTGGTATCACTTACAAGGCTTGCATCATAAAAGAAGATGAAATGATGTTGCATGTCATCAAACTACATTAAATGCCAGGATAAATATTTTTCCCCTTTGTGTTTCAATACAAATTTAGTTTGAGTGTCTACATGAAAGCTACTATTCTGGTGTTGATAATGCAGTTTTTTTGTGGAGTACTGGTCTCCCCCAAACACAATCTCTTTATTGGTAGGCATAGAAGCTTACTAAACTAACTTATGCCTTAACATTTTATGGATTTAAGTACTGACTCACCCCTGCTTTTCTTTGTGTCCTCTAGAGATATTATTGTCCTGTTGGTCTAAAATAATGAATGGTTCCACTGCAAATATAGAACAAGGCCTGCAAAATCACTTAAATGCTTTTACGAAGCCAATGACGTATAGGAATATTAAGCTATAGAGAAAATAAATTTACTTTTATTTCTCTTATAAAAGATACAAAAATAAAGGCTTGTTCTTTCTTTGCCATCCATAGTTCTGGGGGGAAAGCACACATGTGTTTCTATGCATATGAAGACAGCTGGATTTTTAAAAAGCAAATTGTGTTCTCTTACTAGCTATCTGATTCATAATTATTGTGGATCACTTAACAGCAGTTGGAATGCTTAAAAAAATAATCCCCAAGACATTATCCCTGCCATCATACCATCAGATACAACAACTCTGAGGCCCACTGGCAAAGGAGAGGGGGTTCCAGCACCCAAGTCTTCTTCCTTCCCAGACTGGCTCTCTACACCTTTTCTCTCTTCCTGGTCTGAACTCAGTCTGTTGAGTCCCCCCTGGCCAGGTGTGGTGCATTCCCTTTTTATAGGAGTCCCTGGTTCCATCTGGGAGACTATAAAAGGAAGGAGAAGCCTTTCCTGCCTCTTTCCCCTGCTGCCTGTCTCCCTGCCCTGCTATTTCCCTTTGCTGCTCAGGGCTGCCTCTTAACCTCCCCCCATTCTGGCCTTCTCCCACTCCAAGCTCAGCCTTGTCTTCTGAACATGCACTTCCCCAGCTCTGCCTGGCTCCTTTCCTTATTCTCAGCTGTGTCAGGGTGATCTGCCTGGGTCCTAGCCAGCTCTCTGTCCTGGCCATCCTTGCATGGGTGGGTCTGGGACACGGCTGTCCTCAGCTCTGGCAGCTGGGGCAGAGTCAAGCCAGGATTGGGTGTCAGCTCCCAACAAATGATAAACTATGAACTTGAGAATCCTTGGTAACATAAATAAAGCTTTGATTGTAACAGTCTGCACCAGTGAAGAGCATTCATTACCTATATGTGTATGTGGAAAGACACTGAATAACACCCAAATAGTAGTAATTAATAAAACCGAGGAAAACTGCGGTTAAAATGTGAAGTAGCACCAAAAACAAACATAAATTACTACATAGGTATACAGTCCAACAGGGGCTGCTTCTGCACAACAACTGTTCACTTATGGTGGCTGTGGGGGACTCCTCCAAAAGCCCTTTAACATCCGTGCAGGCTGTGCTTTCTTAGTGTGACAGAAAATAATGCTGATGTTTCAGCAGTTAGTGATATATGGTGAAGATGAATGACAAAGAGATTGTTGTGTTCTTCAGTTTAGCATACTCAGGGTTTCTCCATTGTGGAAGGATGGACAGACACTTCAGATGGTACAAATACTAGTGCATGGGAGTTTCTTCTGTGACTTTCATTTTTGTTATTTATTCCAAAATGGTCTGCTTTGTTATTGGTTTGTTTTATATGGTTTTGTTTTGTATGGTTTTGTTTTGTTATTGTTTCTTTTGCTGTTGTTGTTTTGTTTTCATAATTCTATTTCATTATTTTTTCCCATTCATTTCAGTGGAAGACACACACCCCTTTTCTCAGGAGGACACACACCCTTTTCATAGCTTTGCATCCAAATTGGACAAAACTCTGGGTGATTATAGTATTATCCGAGGGAATCCACAATGCCACATTTCAGTCACAAAGCCCACCACCCTCTGAGGCAATGAAAGACACTCAAGTTTAACATTAAGGTTTATGGGAATATTGATAAAGATTCCAAACAGTAACACAGACAGCAGTTCAGCTACTTGGCTTGAAGAACGGTATGACAAGAAACAGGCAGACTGACAAGGCAAGGGCATTTGGTGGCACAAGGAGGGGTAAGGAATTTGGGCAGGCAAGCATCAGGAGTAGGATTATTTGCTTGGATGGTAGATAAGGTTTGGAGACCAGCAGACAAGCAGGGGAATGAAGACTACAAGAGAAAAATTGGCACATTAAGGTGAGCAGGAGGAGAGAGGAAGGCAAAGTCCCACCCTATATGCTTCAGGATTGGAATACTTTACACATGTTTGTAATTCTACAGGCTACAGCTTGCAGTCAATCAAGAAAGTCCAGAGCCTCTCCCCCTAAGGAACACTGTGTTCTCTGTGTGCCATTAAAAATGCTGTCTGCCTTGTGAAAGTGAAATGAATAGAGGCAGAGATTGCAATAATGAAAGAAACCAGAACAAAATGAAAGAAAATAACGTTTGCTCCCCCCCCCCCCGCTATAGGCTGTTTAGATGGGGAATATGTTTTGCTTATTTTTTAATTATTGCAATTAATAACAAAAGAAATGCACATGTCTAACAGATACTCCTGGTCAGTTTAAGTAAAGGTCTATTCACAGTGTTTTGCAAATTGTGGTAAGGAGGAACTAGATCTGTGGCAAGTTCAGTGTTCCAAATGCTGATTATTATTATTATGAGCAATAAATGGTACATGCCTTTGGAATAGGTTTGCCAAGTCCTCCCTGGCCACTGGAAAGGGATGAGGAAGTAGGGTTCTCAGATACAGGTTGGGAAACTCCTGGAGATTTGTGGATGGAACCTGGAGAGGACAGAGACTTCATTGGGGTATAGAGTCTCCCCTCCAATGCATCCATTTTCTCCAGGGGAACTGATCTCTGCCATCTGAAGATGAGCAGTAATTCTGGGGATCCCAAGGTCCCACCTGGAGGTTGGCATCCCTACTTGGGAATGCATGCTATAAAGGCATTCACTTTACAATAAAGATTAGTCCATGTAGATTATTTTGCCATTGTAGAAATATAAGTATTCTAAATAAAATGATTTAATTAGTTAAAGAGCAAAGCTATTATAATGTGCAGCATTCTTGCAATTTAATATCGAATATACACAGGTGAAACATTGAACTTTGCCATGCAACTTGATTGCCTGTAATCATCAGGCCTGACTCAAGCAGACACACTTGAATAAAAACCATTTGTATTTATTTTAAAACACAGGATCTTACAAAGCAGCTGAATATGATCTAGTCCTAGATGAAACGAGATTCACATTGTTCAGTAGGCCCCAGGGGTCATTTCGTAGAAAAAGAGCTAGGGGAATTAATTAGCATAACTCATTAGCATATACCACACCCCCTGACATCAGGGGCCCGGTGGTGGACCTGCAAGGCCAGCGGGAGTGCAAGGAAGCCCCGCCAAGGCCCTCCCTGGCCCCAGGCAGGCAGGGGTGGGGAGAGGCGGCGAGGAAGCAACTTACCCTCCCTCTTCTCCTGCCTCCTCCTGGCTGAATGAGGGCTGGAAGCGGGGCGGCCGGAAGCAGGGGGCGGGGCTTCGTCATGTGCCCCACCCCCTGTACCTCACCTGGGGGAACTGTGTTCCCCCGCGTTCCCCCCCGAAATGACCTCTGGTAGGCCCCATTCCATATTATAGCCCAACAGCTGTTTTATGATTTTGGATGAAGTTACAATTAACCTTACACCCAGTTTGAACAAAAAAAATTAACATACTTAAAAACATTTTCACTAAATAATCCATTAACAGTGTAATCCTGTGACCAAAGCCCATGATTTCAATTAGGGATGGGCATGAACTGCATTTTTGTGGTTCAGTTTGTGGTTCATGGCTGAACCATGAACCAAACCATAAACCAATATGAACCAGGAGGTTGGTTCACAAACTGAACCAGTTCATATTGGTTTGGGACCCCTGCGTTCTGCTCCCCTCTGCTTTTCTTGGGGAACAGAAAGCAGGAGTATAAATGACTCCAAACCATTTAAACCAAAAAGCTGAGTGGCAGGGTGCAGAAAGCAGGGGTTTAAATGCTTTTTGCTATTGGAGGAAAAATTGCTCATCTCAAGTTACTACCACTAACAGGGGAAATTGTTGGCAGTCCTTTTTACCGAGTAAATTCAGTGTATAAATGCCATTATGAAATAATGCAAATATATGAATTATTGGCTTACTGGTTTGTCTGTCATATTAGAATTTGATCATTAAAATTTACGTACTTCTTATTTAAACTACGGAAAAGAGGTCTAGAGTGATATCTGCATTATCATAGTGTTTAGTGTGTCAAACTGGAATCTGGGATAACCAGGTACAAATTCACATTCTGCCATGGAAGCTTGCTGGGTGACTTTGGGCCTGTCACACACTCTCAGCCAAATCTACCTCACAAGGTTGTTGTGGGATAAAATAGAAAAAAGGGGAGCATGGTAAACCACTTTGGCCCCCTATTGGTGAGAAAGATGAGGTATAAATGAAGTAAATAATAAACAAATTGTTTTCTTTCTTACATGCAATACAGCTTTGGGCTTGGATTTCTGATGGCATTTCACTACATAGCTCCATTGGTCTGTGCACATTATCTAACACATCCTTACGTTTATGCCATATCACTATAGTTTCCATTCAAGGGCATAATGGTATCTCTCTTCGGTTATGGCATTAATTAATACTTATGAATTAAGAAGTATGAATGATCAATTAAGTTTTTTTAGCTTATAATCACATTTTTAATGCCTCATGCCAGTGCTTAGTGCCGAATGGGAGTATAGTAATGATTCCCCAACTTTGTTTAAAGGGATACCAGTCAACAATATTTTGAGTTTTTCACAAATGCAGTCTAACAGGATAGGATGCAGTCTGTCAGAAGCAGAGCCAGAGGTCATGTTTTCCCTCATTTCTCCATATTTACTCTCCCAAATAATTGTGCAATCTACCCACAAGGCTCTGTTATTAAATATGGGTACAGCTATACCCTGTAGGAATCAGTGGGATACAGAAGATACACTTCACCAGCAACCTTCTCCCACTGTCATTCTGTGATTGTCACTTGGCAGAAGGCTAGCCTACAATATCACATTATGGCATTGGGACCATCATGTAATAGAAGCAGGCTGTTGAATAAATGCATCCCAAATGCATCTTGCTCACTTTTGTTTTCAGAGTTTTGTCATAGAGGTTACTTTGCCTCTGGAATTCTAAACCACTAGATATTTCTCATCACTAGAATATACCTAGAAATAAATAAAGTCATTCTTTGAATTCAGTGTCAACATAAAACCAATTCAACAAAACCAAAAACAAAGAACTCTGCCCTGGGCTATACTAATGATGCTTACATGTTTGTTTCTACAAGATTATTTTCCTCTGTTTACCTTAATTCAATAAATGCTCAGTCCTCATTAACAAATCATACTTTCATTAAGAAAGTAGAGTTTGATGTTGGTATGTCATAAATGCCCCCAGGTGACTGACAATCACAGGAAGTGCACGTGTTCTACACATGTGCACATTTTGTTATGAGAACAGGTGAAGAAGAACATAACAATTTCACAGAAGCTATACTAACACAAGGGGGTATTTTTATGAAGATTGCTTTAAATAAAATATTGAACCTTTCATTCTTTACGCTAGTGATGATGGACAAGAACCTCCCCTCAGCTCACCTGAAAATACGGCTCAAACAAACTGCATTCTCCTGAGCACCAAGAGCACTCTGAATTTCCACCCCACTTACCAGGCTGGTACTGTGAAGGCTGGCAGTGGGCCAACCATCTGGCTGCCCAATCAGGAGGAAAGAACATTCTCCATACATCCCTATCCTTTTCTTCTGATTCCATCTTCCCCCTGGGTAATGTAATCTCCAGAACACAGTCTACTGAGAACTACATTTCTCAGATTGCACTGGGGTTCCGGAACATTCTTCATCCCAGGCCCATGGAGCAAGGGGAGGAGGGTGTAACAAGTGGGAGAAAAGAGAGGGAGAGATAATGTATCCTCTGGCCAGCTGGCAAAGCTCCTTCTACCACCACAACTTTCCTTCACTGTGACCATCAACTAGGAGATAAATTGCACAAATGAGCAGTAGATGGAAGGAGGAAAGGCAATTCTTCTCAGAATATATTAAAGAATTTAGAGACTACCATATTTGCATTTCTGGAAGTGAGCATTAGAAACTGCTGAACTTATAGCCTGAGCCAAGAGACTACAAACTTAGCATGTCTACTTTGCCTCTAGCCATGTATGGAAAGCCTGATTGGTGGGTGTAGACTTTCCAATTTCCCGGGGGGGTGGGCTGGGGCTGGGCCAGAGGCATTGCTTTGCTAGGAGCAAGGGTGGCTCCCAGGGGAGGCTGAGCACCTTTTTGAAAATTTCGGCGCCCCGCCGCCCCCACAAAGATTACGCCTATGGAACTCAATAAAACCAGGGTCCCTGATTACCTGGGTACATTTACATGCATGAAATGTATATGATCAAAAAGTTTACCAAATACATGTGAGGTTGGGATGTTTGGACTGCCATTTCAATCCTAATATACCCCACACACATTTTGTCTCTCCTCCTTTATAACTTCCAAATTCTTACAGTGAGTTGTAAATTAAACACATGTTGGGACTTCACAAGGCAGGTTCAATGTGCCAGAATCTGATGACAATGTTTATTGGGTTGACTTCACAATGCTAAGCTCCATCTTAAAAAAATGTATCAAGGTCTTTCTCACACATGAGGTTTCAGCAGTAAAGAAATGTCAAACCTACATTAAATGTATATTTAGTTTTAGACATTGCTATCTTTTGCTTTTTGTCCTACTTCGTGTAGGAGCCGCGACCACTGCACCACCACCACCAACTAGGCTGGGTGACATCGGAGAGTGAGATGGCCCTGTGACAATGAACGATAGTGCTGCCTGGAACTTATAGCACTGATCTGGGACCATCACCATCAGGATGCTATCTTGTTACTGAAGACCTTTTTTGAGACATCTAGAGCACTTTGTATTGTTATAAATTGACTACAAATGATTGTTTTATTGTATTTTTAACTGTTTTAATCATTGGCATATGTGCCTAGTTTGTGAACCGCCCTGAGCCTGCTCGCGGGGAGGGCGGGCTATAAATCTCTCCCTTATTATAAAAGAGTTTTGGGTGCCAGAATTCTAAAATTGGCCCCTTTAGTGTTAGGCCAAAAAAACTGCCACTCGGAAGACACTGGCTGGGTTCATTGGCTGCTTTGTGCAGTCCCGGCCAGTGTTCCAAGGTCATTTACATATGGAAGCTGATTGGACTACACTCCATTCCACACCTCAAACTCACCCCCCCCAAGGCAGTTGGAATTTTCAGTTGGGAGAGGAGAATGATGTCAGCTGCTCCCTAGGCAGAGGCTGTGTGTGTGGGGGGGAGGGGTTGTAAAGACAGACAGGCAGATAAACGTTGGCTGATGGTTGCCAACTCCAGGTTCGAACTACAGGACATAGGGTTGCCAACTCCAGGTTGGAAACTTCCAGGATATTTTAGGGATGAAGCCTGCTGAGGGTGGGAGCTGAGGAGGAGGAGGAAGAGGGGGACCTCAGACAGATACAATGCCATGCTGCCCACACTCCAGACAAGCTGTTGCCAGTCTCCAGGTGACAGCTGGAGAGATCTTAAAGCTTTGGTGCTACTTCAAAGTTCCCCAGGAGCCCAAAACAGAGAAGTGTTTTGGAAAATCTTGAGGAATTGTTTGGTGCATTTACGATGGGGCTCCTGGGGAACTATTGTTGCCAATCTTGGCCCAGCAGCCATCAAACCATTCTCTTCAACCCCCTGCTGTGCAGCTGACTTTCCCCTAGGGTTGCCAATCTCCAGGTGGGACCTGGAGATCTCCCACTGCTACAATTGATCTCCAGATGACAGAGATCAGTTCCCCTAGAGAAAATGACTGCTTTAGGAGGGTAGACCCTATGACATTATACCTGCTGAGTCCTTCCGCCCCCCCCCCGCCCAATGCTGCCCTCTACAGAATCCACCCCCCAAACCTCCAGGTATTTCCCTCCTTAGAGCTGGCAACCCTACATTCCCCTCAGTGCCTGTTGGGAGTGGGTGGTGGGGGAGGGGAAGGGAGTGGGCGACCGGAGGCTTCTGCCTCCTGTCTCCGGTCCTGGAGTGGGGGGGGTGGAAACGGACCCGGCAGCCGGAGGCTTGCACCTCCAGTCGCCGGCCCTGGAGTGAGTGGGGTTGAGTGGGGGGAAACGGACCCTGCGGCCGGATGTC
>NW_015175375.1:527400-552624 GCF_001447785.1 Gekko japonicus | reverse complement strand
CGCTGGCGGGAGCCGCGGTCGCCCGGGCCGAGATTGGGGGGGCGAGGTGGGTGACGGAAGGCCGATGCCTCCGTCGCCCGGCCCTCTACAGAATCCACCCCCCAAACCTCCAGGTATTTCCCTCCTTAGAGCTGGCAACCCTACATTCCCCTCAGTGCCTGTTGGTAGGCAACTAAGCTTGGTCCTGTCACCTACTTTGGCCTTTGGGAGAAAACACATTGGGGCCAGTCCTGATAGGGTTGCCAACTCCAGATGGGAAATTCCTGGAGATTTGAGGGATGGAGCCTGAAGAGGGTGAGGTTTGAGGAGGGGTGGGACCTCAGACAGGTACACTGCCATAGACTCCACCCTCCAAACCAGTCAGTCTCACATAGGGAACCATTGTTGCCAATCTCCAGGTGAGGGCTGGAGAGCACTCAGTATTACAACTGCTCTGCAGAAGGGAGGGCAGAAGTCAGCTGAAGTCAAAGGGGCAGATAATGGTAGGTTGGTGGCTAGCTGGGAAGGAGATGGGGTTGCCAACTACATGCTGACAAATTCCTGGGGATTTGAGGGGTGGAGCCTGGAGAGGGTGGGGTTTGCAGAGGGGTGGGACCTCAGACAGGTAGAATGCCATAGACTCCACCCTCCAAACCAGCCATTTTGTCCTGGGTAACAATTGCTGCCAATCTCCAGGTGAGGGCTACAGATTACTCACAATTACAACTGCTCTTCAGGTAGCAGAGATCAGTTCCTCTGGAGAAAACAGTGGACTCTGTCATTATACCCTGCTGAGGTCACCACAGCAAATTGACACTGTTTGCCCAAAGCCAGAGCACTGCCCCAGAGCCTCTTTCTAGATCTCGTTGTATTGCTTTCACAACGGGCTTTACTGCTAGTCTCATAATAAATACATTTAAAAAATACTTTAATACACACTCCCTCCCCCCCAAAACACATATACATTTTCATGCCCATATATATGTACCCTCCTACCACATCTGGGTCTTGCCCCAGTAATATTACTATATATGCATAATACGGGGAAATGTCTCAATTTTGCACTAAATTCAGCAGACGTTTTCATTGGGTTCACTGGAAACAGAGTGAAGCACTCAGATCTGCATATCTTTGAGAGAAGAGGAGCTTAACGATTTTATGTTTTTCAAATAATGTGCTTGTCTTGTTTTAGATAATACTCTGATAAGTAGGATATATTCCTCTGGATTCTCTAGAAAAATACAAATAGATAGTTCTTTCTTAAATCACTCATAGACAACATAGAGGTCACCACAGGTTAGCAATGCCGTATTTGATCAGGATTTCAGCAGCCATTTCAATGCATTTGTGGACACCCTATCTTCTTCTGCAAATATGCCCAAGGTAACTCTTCTACATTGTTGTTTTATAGAGAGTCCCTCCCCTTCGCAGTTGTTCTGCTATTTTTGACAGATACTCCAGTAAAGAGAGACCCTTGAGATATTTTGCTAGTTAATTGTCTTCACTTTTTGTTTTCCATAATTCTTCTCCAAACGGAAAATGAATTTTTCCAGGAAGATAGAAATCAATTAACAGTTTCCTGTGTTTAGGTTTCACTGCCCAAATAATCTCTTTTCCAGCAATTAAAACAAAGGTGGGGGAAAGGGGATTGTTGTTCTCTCTCTCTCTCATATTGTTTTTTCACACTAGAAAGCTGTTCTGCCTTCAGCTGTCTTTACCAACTAGGAATTCTCTAAGAAAGAGGCCATTAAAGTTTGCTCTACCCAGTTTAAATCTGGCACAATACACATTCACCGCCAACTTTTCCAGCTCAACATCTTAGTAAATTCTTCCTGACAATAGTTAGTGACAAGCATGTCAGAAACAACAAACTCAGTCGCATATAAGGCTTATCAATAATTTAGTCCTCTTTTCCCCCATGAGAGCCTGTGTGTTTTGCAATAATGAAATATATGATTTTAAAAATAAATAATAGGCTGTTGTCAGGCCGATTGTAGCTAGAAGTTATGAATTTGATTGATTGATTGAACATTTGACTTCATTCTCTCTAGCAAGATCAAAGAGAAGCTCTTCCATTTGCCCACGGCCACTTGCAATTTATTTAGAGATTGTGTTCATATCCCAGCAGGTAGCAATATTGGACTGAGGTACACAGAAAATCAGCTCTTTGAGGTTTTTTCTAAATCCAAGGGAAGCAACAAATGAGTTTTTTTAAAACTTCATTAAATCATTAACCACTTAATCACTAAAAGCCAAGTGATTAGATTTTCTTTTTCCCTCATCCCCCCTTCAAGCTAGGGATAACCAGGAAACAAGCATTTTCTTAAAACAAAATCAAATCAGATGTGGTGTTTTAAACAAGGTTTCCTATCTCAAAATGTGACAGATTGTAATTTTTTATTTATACAGCTATTCATTCTCTCTCTCTCTTTCTCTCTCTCTCTCCGCTTTTTAATCAGCATAAGACATTGACACCCCAAAATGACAAGCATATGAATTACAATGAGGAACCATACAATGGTAACGTAGAGAAGACAAGGCGGGATGCACAACACACACAAAAGCATACATGAAATGTTTGTAGAACAAATTTTGCAGTTACCTAAATAGGAAAAGCCCACTGAGACTTGTGTGAAAGCTTCAGTGTATAGTCAAAATTAATCAAAGAAACTTGACATTTCCCTATTAGTTTCCATAGGCTAACTATGGATTTTTGTAGGTTACTTGGTCAATATAGTGGAACGGATGTTTTGTGCTAATGTGAAACATATGATTCCAGGATTAACTATGTTATGTTTACATCTATGAGTAACTATGTAGCTACATCTACATTGTAAACCATCTGGATAGCAATTTCTTGGCAGGGTTAGCACACACATGCAAATTAGCAGTGGATTTCTATTATCAGGGTCACAGCATGGAATCTGCTGGGGTGAACAAAAAGTATGTTCAAACCTGCAAGGGAAGTACAGACATGGGGATTAGGAGGGAAGGGATCATTTTATTCAGAGCACCAGATTATCCTACATTAAAAAGAAAGGCTCAAATTTATGGGATTACTAGAATTTACATTCATGAGGGTTGTTGCACTAGTCAAGTCCAATAGTCCCATAGCCTACTTTTGGACAGACTTTGGCACTGGAAAGTATACAGCTTCCATAAATGCCAGTGTTCAAGATGCACATCTGCTGTAGATCCAGCCTCTGGCACAGCCTCCTGACTATGCGTATTTACCAGATACAGTATCAATTTTCTCATCATGTGAATATTTTGCTGATGAACTTGAGTTCATTCTGAATTCTTCACCGGACAATGCAGCCAACATCTGGACAGAGGCAACACCTGAATTGGTCCAAGCATTCCCTTTGTACACCATACATAGGATGCAGTGGTAGCCCCTACATCCAGGAAATGAGCAGATCAAGTTGAAGACTATGCTCTGTCCTTTTCTTTGATGTGCTTTATGTGGAAACATTCAAATTGAAAAGTAATATAGGCTAAAATTCTTCTACTAATGAATTTGGTGTAATGTGTAACAAAGTTTCTCCTTCTCATGGTTTCTCCTTCTACTTGCTGCACAAACGAGAACCAGCAGGAAGTGCATGGACTGGCTAACAGTATTCCTGATGTTTCTTAATGGGCAATTGCGTGCTATATGTATTAATTAGCCATGCATCAAATAAGTGTTTGGAAACTCCTTGTATAAACTTCTAAACATCATTAAAAACATTTTAGTGGTAATGTTATTTTTATATTCACATGTTAATTATGTTGTTGTATGCTTTTCTTTGTCCAGGCTAGTCCAGTCTTGTAAGCCCTCAGAAGCTAAGCAGGGTCAGCCCTGGCTAGTATTTGGATGGGAAACCACCAGGGTCTGATGCAGAGGCAGGCAATGGCAATGAACGTCTCTTGACTTGAAAACCCCAAAAGGATTGGCATAAGTCAGCTATGACTTGATAGCATTTTCCACCACCATACTTTTCTTTCCCCAAGAATGGAGAAGTTGAGGGCTGTTTCCTTTAGACAAGATATTTAGTATTTCTGTATTCTGAAAATCTAACCATTCTTTCCATTCATTCAGTATAGTCTTTTTTGGGGGGAGTAGTTTCACACTCTCCTCTGGTTGATGAGTATGACAAAGAGCAAACAAATTACCCAATACACAACCAAGCACATGTTGCTCACCAGCAACACCAGTTTATACAAAACAGAGAGGAGGCCATTTATGGACTCTGCACAAAAAATAGCAGGGCTGCTACAGTAAATACATACAAAAGGGGTAAAAAATTTAAGGCTGGTTGTGTACACAGATAATTCTTAGACATTCTTGCTAAAGACACCGATTAATGGTAGATTAAACTAGGCTGTTTATTAAGAGCATCGGGAAACACTGAAGATGCACACTATGTGTTGATCTAATTTGCACTGGATAGATCAGGGACCCCAGCACATATGCTGAACAGATGATTTTGCATGGGACCGGGGGCTAGGTCTCTGCCCATGTAGTGATGGTGAGTCCCTTAGGTACTGGGGCCCTGGGCCAATGTTATGGCAGAAATCAATGGGTATGGCTTATGCCCACCATCATCATCTCTTGGACCCCCTAGCCAGCTCTAAAGCAACTCCGTGGTCCACTAGCAGTGCCACTGGGACTCTGGCTGAGTCGCAGTATATTTGGGCAAGTACAAATCTCATCAGCACTCCCCTTTTTGCTATCAATATCTTTACAAATGGATGTTGTTGCAATATTTTTGGCACTTAGGCTCCTGAGCTGGATGGGTGATTACCATGGCGTAACCAAGAATGTGCTTACATCTTTACATCCGTGTATAGCGTAAAAGGGGATCACATTAGTGTCCGTGCGTGGATGAAAAGTGGATACTAGAGAATGTGTGCTTATTATGTCTCAGATTGGTATGTGTAACTGGTGCGGTCAGAAAGTCTGGCCACTCCTGATATACTATTTCTGAAAACTTCTGCCCATTCTCCTTTATTAACCTCAGTTGAGCTTCATTTATTTACTGTAACTAAAGACTTCTGTTGCTATATTGGCAGTTTCTCCTCATCATTTTTAATTTTTTATCCCTTAGGCTTTCCTCCGTGAAGTGCTATTTCCCAGTTATTTCTTTTTTTGGTGGCATAAAATAAATCTCTATCCTCTTATGGATGCACGACTCTGCTATCTGTAATTGCAAGGGAGAAAACTGGATTATGCAAATATGCTTATTATGCTAAGGTTTGTTGTTAAGTTTGGGCTCATTAGCACTCCAGATAGTATAGGATTTTGGTCCCAATCCCAAATAGCAATCCAGAAGGCTACCATGATCGATTTAAGTGCACGGCTGCGTGGCGCGCACGCACACACACACACGCACACACATACAGCTTCTGCTTCCCCATATTTCACAAGACTCAGTAGGAAATACCACAAAAATAATTTACTTTTACTCTTCATTCCACCACACTAGCCCTCCACTCTACCCACTCCATCACACCAATGGTCCTGTGGGCTATACACACCCACCTGAACACACAAGTTTCTGAACACACAAGTAAATGGTTGCAATTACATGCAGTTGACTATAAACATTCTCTGTTATACCTAGTATTTTTGGAACTGCAAATAGTCTCAACTCCTTATAATTTCTTGTGAAATTAAGACACATTTTTTTAAAAATATGTTTTACCTTAATTGTGCAAAGTGCCAATCATGGTCATAAGTCACTTGGACAGATGGGCCAGGCATCCGAAATATTTTTGTTTACAAGCATGTTAGACAGATGTCTTTTTTCAGCCAAAAGATAAGATTATGCTAAATGTAATTTTGTAAATAGTCTTTTTACCTGTTTCCACTTGGGACTGGTTTATGATTTTCTTATTGGATGATTATAATAGGTTTTAATTATACCTGGAAGCCAAGGTGTACCAGAAGCAAAGCACAAAGTACTTTGTATTCAGGGTTTTCAATAAACAATAAACATTTGTCCAAAGGTTCTTTTTCAGGGGGAGCTGTTCCAAAGGATAAAGTAATCATTATTTTCCTCACGTTATTACCCAGGCAGCTTTCTGGAAAGAAAAAACTGGGACTGTTTCTAGTGGTGAAGGTCTGATCCCCCATTTGCCCCTGAAAGGATAACAAGGACGAGGATTTGGGCTCTGAAGATTAACACCACTGACTGTATATCCACCAAGCCCATTTCTTCCAATATCCCAATTACTCTTTCAACAGTAAACAACCATCCCAACTTTCTTCATTGTCAAAAGTATTGCTGGGAGTGATTAATATTTGTATTGGTTAGTACTTGTTTAATGCTTTCTGGGCTTATCAATTTTACTTATGCCAATTACCTTAATTTCTCACCAGTGTTGGCAAGGGAAAGAATCACATTTCTTCAGTCAGTCTCCAAATGAAATTATTTTTTTAAGATATATTTTTATTTTTCAGAAAGCAAAGTAAAGCTGTGAAGGGATACAGAGATGAAAAGGCATTGCATATCACAATTATGTGTATCAAATAATTATGTAACACAGGGTATATAAAACAAACAGCAATTCTCCCCAACACCCCCTTCATTATAATTTTTAAACAATACAATAATACTTACTTCTGTTGGGTAACATTTATATTCAACATTTGAATTTCAAATTCCATAACCAATCTGTTTTACATTTACATTATTGATTTAATCTTTACTACATATTTGGTATTGTATATTTTGCCACCTCTACCTACTCATTCTGCTTCTATATTTCAATACATTTGTGTACAAATTTTTGAACTAATTCTCATTATAAAATTGTCTCCTGCTTGCATAATACTTCAGATGAAGTTCTGATTAGCATGTAGGATTTGTTTCCTCTGAGTAGCTGTTGATCTGAGATCAGTGTCCAGTTCCCATTTTGAAACTCACTACATCAGACACCAACGGGGTACAATTGAACCAACCTTTATTTATAGAGTCAGGAGAAAATAAGCTTGGGCTCATACAGTGAGTGTACAAAGTTTCATAAAATATAAATAGGAAGAAATGTAGGGGAGGCTAAGAGTGAGGTTGGGGCTAGGAAGAAAATAACTGGTTCAGAATTTCCCATAAGTAATATTTCTGTGCATGCAGTTTAGCACTGTGACAAACTGAAGAGGGGAAATGTTTTTGTTTCTAAAAATTGCATGCTGTGTCTGTTCATCAAACATATAAGGGTTCTTTTAACATTATGTTTTTGTTAATTGTCCTGAATATCCTGGTAGCTTCAGAAAGGCTAGCATACAAGTATGCATGTATACATAATACACATACATGCATACATACAAGTGGGAAGCCATGATACTCACTGAGGGGGGGATCCCGACTCCCATCGGTGCTAATTTCCCATATGACTCTGTAGGGGGAGAGACTCATGGGATGAGAGACTCACAGGGGGAATCCCATATCCCCCCGCCAGCAAAGCTGGGCTCAGCTAGTAATCAGCTTCTTCTCTGTATCATTCCAATTTTAGTATATGTGCTACATGAACAGCATAAACTTTGTCCCGCACAACCTTATGTCTGCTCTCCTGAAGTGTTGGGTCTTGACAGTCAGCCTGGTAGGATGGCTCACTATTTTTATAACCTTGAAGATCCACATCAACGTAGAGCCTTCTATCTGGCTAGATTGAATGCATTCCCTTCTGAGATGCTTCTTGGTCGTTACCGACACTCTCCACTTCAGGACCGAATTTGCCCCTGCGGTCTAAATTCCTTGGACTCAATTAACTACATAATTTTGGACTGTCTCTTACTAGTCGATTCGGGGGAAAATACTCTTCAATGTATTATAGTACAAAAAAATCTGACTAATGAATGCAAATGTTGTTTTCTCCTGAATGACTCCACTCCAGATGTTACTGGAATTGTGGCTAATTATTTAGCTGAAGTACTAAAATCAAAGACAATTCTGTATGGTAAGACCTATTGATTTTCAGTTCTGTACTTGTGCCCAGGCTGTAAAGTGGTTCTGTAGTTCTGTTATACCAATAAAGGTAATTGAATTGAATAGTAATCAGCTTGGGGTCTCCCACTATAGCTGCCAGGCCCAGGGTGGTCGCTTGCATTCTCTGCCACTGCTGCTGAGCCTGGTGCAGCCACTGTCTTCCACTGCCACTGTCGAGCGTAGCACAGCTACTGGAATCCTCTGTGGCCTCTGCCAAGGCGAGAGTGTCTGCTGCTGTCTTCTGCTGCTGAGCCTGGTGCAGCCACCATCTTTCACTGCCACTGTTGAGCCGAGCACAGCTGTCAGAATCCTCTGTGGCCACTGCCGAGGCCAGCGTGTCTGCTGCCATCTTCTTCTGCTGTGGTTGAGCCCAGCACAGTTGCCAGACTACTCCATGGCTGGCCCTGGCATGGCTTCTGGCATCCTCCTCCACCACTGGGCCCAGCTGCCAGCATCCTTCAGCTCCTCATATGGTAAGAGTGTTGTCTGTGCATATATATATATATATATGTATGTATGTGCATTAATACCTATTCAAGTATAGCTGACAAGATCAAAGTAGAGCTGCACATTTCCCACTGTGTGTTATAATTATTCCCCCCCCCCATTATATGTTTATGGTCTCAGTGAAGAAGAATATGATTGTGATGGTTAGTGACTTATGTGTGGAATATTGCAATGATACCTATGGAGAACCCAGAAGAATTTCAGTGAATTACCACTTCTCCCAATATATTCTTGTGCAGCAACTATAGTCTTCAGACAGTCTTCTCCTGGTAGTAGGATCCTAGGACAATCCTATGACAATCCAATCCAAGGATTCTCCATATAGCTCCAGTTAGGTCACAAACTTGTTCTATTGTAGGTTCATTTCTTTGGAATGACCTATCAGAATACATGCTGAGGGAAGATGTTGTTTTTTCCCCAGGGGGCATGTGGTAGAGGATAAATTGTTTCAGTAGAACTGGCTGCACTTTTACCTCTGCATTTTTAACTAAGTATTGCTTTTATATTTTTGATGGATGGTTATGATGTCATCACACATGTTGTTGCTTTGTTAGATGAGGAAGGATATAAATATCCTCCTCATTCCAACATCACCCCAGTAAGAGAAACATGCAAACAAATGCTGCTATTCATCCTAAGAGTTGGAATGTTATTTAATTCAAGTGTAGGCAGAGTGAAGGTGCTATACTGCCTGAGAGAGAAAGTGTGTGTTGTGCAGCATGTGTGAAGTGTAATGAATGAAACATTTTGACTTTTGAATTATCTTCATGAAGAGTCATTTGTATTTTTAGTAAGCCTTTTGTCCTTTATTTCAAAAGCAAGCTCTCCAATTGCCAGCTTCTTTGGCATGTAAACATTCCTTAATTAATTATCCAGGTTTAATAAACACACTAGAACCCAGTGTTTTCATACTGCATGCATTAAATATCTCTCTCTTTTTGAATACCAAGACTCCTAGGCTTTTTGGTGCCACATAAGAAGAGAGATCATGGAGAAAGCTGCTCATAGTCAACGCCATCACTTGTGGAGTTAAAACTGAAATCGTGTCCCTTTTCAAGCTAAAAAGCTTCCCCTTGTCTACTGAAGGGGTCCTTTTAATGGCTTTGGTGTTTACTAATTTGGGTGGTGATAAGGTCAAGTAAAGCTAAGGTAAGCTTATTTTGATTTTTAAAAATAAGGTTGGCTTTAAACATATAAGAATTTAATTACATATGCAGTTCTTTGACATCCTGTGTATCAGTACCACATTACACCAGCAGTGCACTCTCCAGAGAGGAGGAAGGGACTTTGTTCTTTCAAAAATTCCATGAATGCTTTGCTGTTGTTCTTTACTTTACTTCCTTACACTTTATTAAAGATAGTAGAGAACAGTGGATTCTGTCTCTGCTCTGACTCTTTTTACATCCTACAGAAAAGGTAGTTCATTGATGCCACTAGACAGCATGAAACAATGCTTCATTTCTTAGATGTGAGAAATCTACAGCCTTGTTTGAAATCACACTTTCTGTTCTTTTGGGGGGTAAAGGTGGAGATCCTAACAGAGATTTCTCAGTATCGTCACCAAATTACAATTACTAGGATTTGGGCGAGGATGCCATCAACATGCAGATGACACTCAGCTCTTCCTTCTGCTTCTGCTTCCCTCTTGACCTTATCCTATACCTGGATGCTGTGGTTGGATAGTTGAGGGACAGGTTGAAGTTTAATCCTTCCAAGACTGAAGTCATGTGGCTGGGAGGGACTGGGTCTTTGGGGGCCCACAATCCTGACTCTGATGAAGTCCAATTTTCTCCATGGGCTCAGTGAGGACCATAGATGTCTGGTCTGATGCTTCACTATCATTGGACAAGCAGTTGTTCATAGTGGCAAGGTCTATGCTCTTCCATCTTCTCTGAGCACATCAGCTGGCCCCTTATTTTTCTCAGTCAGATCTGGTCATAGTGACTCATACCATAGCCACCTCCAGACTAGACTACTGCAACTTTTTCTGTGCTTGGCTGCCCTTGAAGATGATTTGGAAACTGCAGGTTGTCCAGAATGGGGCTGCTAGACTTTTGAGAAGTACATCCTGATCTATGGATATTCAACCTATCGTGAAGTAGGTGCACTGGGTTTCAATTGGCTTTTGGATCAAATTCAAGGTGCTGGTTAAAG
This sequence comes from Gekko japonicus, assembly GCF_001447785.1. Classification (NCBI taxonomy): domain Eukaryota; kingdom Metazoa; phylum Chordata; class Lepidosauria; order Squamata; family Gekkonidae; genus Gekko; species Gekko japonicus. Next base: position 542,017 of record NW_015175375.1, on the reverse strand, counting down.
TTCTAAATGTTCTGGGACCATCTTATCTGAAGGATTGCCTCTTCTGCTATGACCCTCCCCCCCATTGCCTGGTGGTACTTGGCCCTCGATTAGCTTGGCTGCCACAAGGGTCAGGTTTTTTTCTGTGGTCACCATGGAACCTACTTAGATTCTGCAGGACATGTAAAACTAAACTTTTTTGACAAGATGTCACCTGATTGTGTTTATACCAGCCAGTCTCTGTTTAGCTCTGGTTACTTCTCCCCTCTAGTTTCCAGATTTTGGGGGCTTCCAATTTTTGATACTGATATTTTTATAATTTTATACTGATTTTATTGACATTATTTATTTTGTTTTTAAATTAAGTTATTCTACATTGCTGTTAGCTATGATATTTAACTTGCTTGTTATTCTACATGGTCCAAACTCTATTGCTTACTCTTTATTGAATGTCCCATCCTGTTGATATTATGGATCAACTGTGTTCACATATGTCTTGTGACAGCAAAATTGCCTTAATTTATTAATAAATGTGGGGAACTATGAGTATTAAATGGCAAAAGGCATTAATTATAAGATCACAACCTGTGTTTACAGGAGTTAGAGTTCCCAGTACCCAGGAATAGATGCTGAAACTATATTGCTAAAGTAATAATTTCTTTACTGAAGATTTTTCAAGCATACAAACAAGCATTCGCACAAACAATACATGGCTAAGAATACAGATTAGAAAGTATAGATATGTTTGCATGAGCAGAAATATCGTTGGTTGGGTGATACTTTATCTGTCCAGTGAGACACTTAGATCATGCAGTGAAAAATAACACAATAAAGGAAAAGGGATTGTGAGTTGACCAGCAACACACATGGACTGATTCCAAACTGGCCGAGAATGGAACCAACAAGAAAGGATGGGGGTAGGAGAGGCAAGAGAGCGTATCCAGAGAGGGCTCTCCTTATATACCTAAAATGTGACCTGAGGCTAGAACTTAAGAGGTCATCTGGTCCCCAGGAGATATTAACAAAACTTAAACTATGAATGGGGCAGAAAAGGGATTAATGGTTGGGCAATTGAAATTTGATGTTTGGCTGGGAGTGACACCTCTGGGGGGAAGGGGGTGAAACAAAGGAGAGAAAGAGGAGCACCAATCATGTTGTAGAGCCGGTGCTTTGGATTAACGACCAGATGATTGACAGCAGTATTTTCTTGATGGGTGGCAGGAAGACTAGATGGCTCACTATTGTTGGCAGCTGGGCAAATCCTTTTGTCTTAGGCTGGAGAGACATGTGTGTCTCGCCAGGTGAAGTTAACACACAAAAGTGGGGAGGGATACCTGCGTGGTGGAGAAGAGATTCCTTTATGGCCTCCTTCTCTGGTCTGCTGCTGCATGCGTGCATGGAGGTCATGGCTGCTGGTCTGGATCCTGGCTCTTGTATGGCTGTAGATGTGCAGGAGCAGGAGGCTTCTGTAGTCCCAGGTTCACATCTGGTTTGTTATGCATCATATTCTATAGTCCAGTATAAGGGCACTTCTCTTGAAAACACAGCTCTGTTCATTGCTCTGGCACACATTTTGCACAGTTCAGCAAAGTAGTCGTATTTAAGAGACTTTAATAATGCCATCTGAAGTGGCTTCATGGCAACAATTAGTTTTAAAGCTTGTGATCTCTGCCTCCTTATATCTTGGTTCCTAGTGCTTCATATGCCACAGCTATAGGATTTTTCTTCAGGAATTCTGGAATGAGTGCCAAAGTTCCTGAAATTCTGTAATCATGTAGTTTCAGAAAGTTAAAAGTTTTATTATGTTCTCCTTCAACTGATTTTACAGAGAACCTTTATTTAAAAGATAGATTCCCCCCCCCCCAATTTATGGCTCTCAGAGAATTACTTCGCATAATAGACCTTTGTAATCACCCCCAGAAATCAAAATCACTGATAAAACATAACAAACTTTGCAATGTATAATCACACACCCAAAGAGAGAGAGAGAGCTATCAGCTATGTGGTTGTACTTGCTTGACCATGAAGAAGAAAGATAAAAGTCAGCAAATCTGAAATGTGGCAAATTGCAAAAGGAATATGTTTTACTCATTGACATCTGAATCAGCAGCTCAGATGAACATATAAAGAGATCTATCTAGGCCCAAACCACATATTCTAATTGTCTATGGCTCTCCAGGGTCTCAGGCACAGATAATGGCATAGCAAAAGCTGTATTTTTGACATTCTGCATGCAAAACATACCACAGAGCGGGCTTCCGGTGATGCGAAAACAAACATGGCCACCTGACTCTGTAGTTCCACTCAGCCCTCCCACTCCCTCACTCTGCACAGTGAACGCACTGAAATCTAGCCACTATATATGGGGAAAGACAACAAACTGTCTGGACCATCAACTTGACCTAAAATCAAAAATGTACAAATGACCCTCGCCTCTAAACCATCGAAGACAAACTCGGGCCTACAGCTAGTCCTCACATCCAAAATGGCAACCAGGACCAGAGGAAATGACAAACCAACAACAACCCTGATATCTTCCTCAGATCTATCTACAGGACTAAATAATCTAGAGAAATCAATTTTAGACAATATTTCCTCTTTATTCAAACTGTTATATGATCAAATGGAGGTGATGCAAAAATCTGTGACTGAAACTAAATCTATAGCAGAAAGTGCCATGAATGCCAGTCTTACAAATCAAATAGAGATCCAACAACTTCAACAGCTTGAAGATATTTTAGCGGAGAAGGCAATACGGACTGTCATGGCAATTCAGCAAAATAATTTGAAGATTAGAGGGCAGGAGGAGAAAATTGGGGGAAATGGTGATTTAACCATGCTACTTACTGCCTGGCTGACGCACGAAGTGCCTCCTGAGGGAGACATATCACCAATTGTAACTAAAGCCTACCGAGCAGGACCTGTGACCATTTTAAAGACCAGACCAGCTCGGGACATTATAATTACCTTTTTAGACCTTCGCTATAAAAAGAAAATTTTGTTTACTGCCAGACAAAAAGGTCACCTAAAATATCATGATGCCAAAATAGAAGTCTTCTTCGATCTCCCAAAGGAGGCATTAATGAAATGAAGGGAACTGAAACCACTAACTGCATGCCTTAGAGAAGAGGACATCCACTACTCCTGGACATCACCACTCATTCTGCAATTTACCTACCACAGCAAGACTCACAAAATCACCTCAAGGGAAGATGGCTTTAAAGTGCTGCGCTCGCTAGATCTAATATCACCAATGGAATTATCTGAATAATCACTCAAAAGGAAATTCTGCTCGCCCTCACCTTCTCCTCCGGACACTCCAGACCTGCAAGAGACTTCATCATATTGCTGCATGAGAGTGACTGATAAGTATTTCTTGATAGTTACCCGATATGAAACATTCCAGAAAATACCCGAAATAAGTGAAGTGCTGATACCGCCATTTTGGAGCAGGTGTTACTGATCTCAAGTTATAAGTCTATACCTTACTGCATTGAATGTTTTTTCCTATGCTTTATAATGTTGTCTGTCAATATCTAGTTGCATCCTCATCTTTGATATGAAATTTAACCCATTGCAACTCTTATATAAATTAAACAATTTATATATAGGGGTGGGGGGAGAGGAGTTGGGTAGCATGGGATCTTTTAGTCTACTTTGTTTGCTTAGGTTCTCAAGTTTAAGTGCTGGGGGAAATAAATTAGATAAACACCCCAGCCTCCTGTAAAGCCATAGCTTTGCAGGAGTTTAGAGAAACCTTCCAAAACATAATCTGTAGTAATAGAATATCAAATTAATAATTTTTTACAGTTGATTAACTCAAGTGATCTTACTTAATTAATTTTAGTACTGAGCAATTCATAGTTTTAATCACATATTTAACAAAAACTTAAAATGACATCACCTATAAGATAAATAAATTAAAAGACACATAATTTAATACCTTATTATTGCACTTTACATTTTCATTGAATTTTACAGTGAATCCTAGATTCTTAGTTAAGTTAATTGGTCAACTATATTGACCTTGCTCTGATTAGAGGTGTATTATAGTAATAAGAGTAATTCTAATTTTATTGTATAAATAACATCTTAAAACACTTGTTATTCACAATTGGTGCTTCATCTTTTACCCTTTAATATTTAGAATATAAAGTGTTTTGAACTAAAGTTGCTACTGTTAATAAATTCAGGTGCTATTGTAGTGAGAGGTACTTAAAAATTAACTTGACTAATCTTACCTAATAGGTTCTTAAACCTACAAATTTATCAGCTGTTAGATACATCTCTTTTTATAATTCTTTATTACCTTTCGTAGACAGCGCTGTGGCAGTGTGACACCATGACTTCAGCAGTCAAGGTTTTCTTGTACAACGTGAGAGGGCTGAACAACATCATTAAACATAAGAGAATTCAGAGTCAAATTACAAAACTTAATCCAGACATCTTTTTTTTTTCAAGAGACCCACATTAAGGATGACACAGCCCCTCTGTGTTAAATGAAAAAATAATAACTACAACAGAGAAAAATATCCGCAACTTCTTTTTGGATAACCCTGCTGGCTGTGTGATCCCAGAATTGCGCTGGGATGCTTTAAAGCCAGTACTTCGTGGTCAATTGATCTCCATAGCATCCTCTATTAAAAACAAAAACAAAAAATGAGATTGGAGCTCCAAAATACTATTGCATCATTAGAAAACCAACACAAACAGACTGGTAGCCCTAAAACATATAAGCAACTATTAGCGGAATGGAAAAAAATAGAACTGTTAGAGATGACTGAGAGATGACTCAGATACAAAAAAATATTCCATATCCAAAACAAAGAGGTTGGGCCTTCACTCCAAGATCCTTAAAATTCTTATCCAAAAGAGTAAAACAGCAACAACAGTCACGACTGGTTACAGCTATGAAAGATACCCAAAATAAATTTCATTATGATACCAAGTCCATCTCACAAATCTTCCTAAGCTTCTACAAAAAACTATATAGCTCTAACAATATTGCTTCATCTGCCCTGGAAGATTTCTTCCAAGCCCATCCTTTAGTTAAAACTCTGTTGGAAGAACACAAGCATCTAATGGATAAACCAATTAGCCCACAAGAGGTTCTGAATGCAATCAAAACACTTAAAACATCCAAAGCACCAGAATTCTATAAGCAATTTGCTTTGTTACTAGCCACACCCTTGTCAGATGCTTGTAACCACATTTTAAACTTTGGATGTCTTCCTCCATCATGGAATAATGCCTCCATTATACTTCTTCCTAAACAAGGTAAAAACCCGACGCTACCGGCGTCATACAGACCGATTTCTTTGTTAAATGCAGATTTTAAAATATTCACCTCAATTCTTGCTAATAGGCTTCAAGTAGGCTTCATGCCAAAATGTGATATCATGGAAAACATTCATAAAGCCCTTACAATTATGAACTATTGTAACTTGCAAAATATGCCGGCAGCCTTCCTATCCCTTGACCTCGAAAAGGCCTTTGACTCGGTGGAAATTACATATCTTAAAACATTACTACAGAAAATGGGTTTTGGAGGAAAATTTATGGCTGCAATCCAAGTCATTTATACAAATCCCAAAGCACATGTCAAAATCAATCACCTTGTCTCTGTCTCATTTCATTTGAAGCAGGGCACTAGACAAGGCTGTCCTCTCTCCCCGCTCTACAAACTTACTTAGAAATGACATCAATATAAAAGGCATTACGATGCACAAAAAGGAATTTAAAATATCATTATTCGCAGATGATATGATGTTATTTCTGTCTCATCCTGCTACATCATTGACACATATCCAAAACCACCTATCCACTTTTAGCTCAATATCTGGGCTGAAAGTGAATACTACCAATACTACCAATCAACTTTGATGGCCAAACAACCCAGTGCATTAAAACCTCACATTCATATCCATGGGTCACAAACTACTTGCCATATTTAGGTATTAATCTATCTACTAAATTCAGCAACATTCATAATTCAACTTTACAAAGTTAGAAAAGGACACTCAATCTGACCTATTAAAGGTAAAGGTAAAGGTTCCCTTGCTCGAAAGCCAGTCGAATCCGACTCTAGGGTTGCGGTGCTCATCTCCGTTTCAAAGCCGAAGAGCCAGCACTGTCCGAAGACGTTTCCGTGGTCATGTGGCCGGCATGACTAAACACCAAGGTGCACGGAACGCTGTTACCTTCCCACCAAAGTTAGAAAAGGACACTCAATCTGACCTATTAAAGGTAAAGGTAAAGGTTCCCTTGCTCGAAAGCCAGTCGAGCCAACTCTGGTCATCCTCTCCATTCCATTCTAAAATTACAGCTATGAAATTGCAATCCTTCAAAATTTTATCTCACTGGTATCTACTTGCAATTTCTTGCTTTTGAACTGCTAGGTTGGCAGGAGCTGAAACTAAAGATGGGAGCTCACTCCATCATGCGGCACCCGGGTCTCGAACTTCTGAACTACTGACCTTCCACAGCCTGCAGCTCAGCGTCTTAACCACTTGAGCCACTGCAGCTCCTATTAAGCTCCTATTAAGATGGCACAAAATGAATTTAGCATGGCTAGATAGACTGAACTTCCTCAAATCATTTGTTTTACCCAAATTTATTTTCCTTTTCCGTACTATACCTTTAAGTATCTCCTCCCTACTGCTGCAAAAATGGCAGAAAAGGCTGTTACGATTCTTTTGGTCCTACAAACACCACAGAATCAGAAGCAAAACTTTACATAGGAATCAATCAAGAGATGGAATAGGCTTCCCAAATCTACAATATTATTACAAAGCTATTCACATTTTACAAGTGATTAAATTACTACATGCAGAATCAGCCTCAGATCAAATACAAAAATATGCCTCCTATACAGCCCCTTTTGAGCTTCAAGAGTGCATCTGGCAATCTTCATCTAGTAGACCCAAACAGATCCGATCTAACCCTTTACTCAGTGCAGTGTTAAATACTTGGGACCATCAGAAAACTCGATTATTGCCACCAGTCTTGAGGTTTCAAACCTTTCTAAATCAAGTTTGGTTTTTGCCGGGTCTTAATAACCCAGCATATACCCCATGGAAATCAGCTAAAAGTAATACACTTCAAGAGCTTACATCTAAGCAGCTAATTCTACCTAAAATAGCTCTAGAAGCTAAACTAAAAAAAAACAAAAACCTTGGCTACATTATTTTCAAATTTCTCATATGTGCTCGCATATCAAACTTAATTCCATTATGAAGCAACCTCTTACAGCGCTAGAAGAAATTATCCGTATAGCTAGTATCTCACACAAAGGCTTAATTTCTAAAATTCACAAAATTCTAGCTTCTCTGGATAGTAAAGCTATTTTATCTTACCAAAACATATGGCATAAAGATTGTAATGAAACTCTCTCTGAAGCCTCATGGAGCCAACTCTGGTCATCCTCTCCATTCCATTCTAAAATTACAGCTATGAAATTGCAATCCTTCAAAATTTTATCTCACTGGTATCTTACGCCACACAAACTGGCTCGCATCAACCCAGCCTACAGTCCCAAATGTTGGAAGAAATGCGATGACATAGGTAATTACTTACACTGCTGGATCTTCTGCCCTAAAGTTCTTCCTTTCTGGAAGGAAGTTCAAACTCAAATTAAATCCATCACTGGCATAGACATCCTACCCACACCAGAACATCTATTTTTGAACAGATGGGCTGAGCACTACTCTACTCCTTCAACTGTAGAAAAGGTCTCCTTATTGCTTTTTGCAGCTAAAACTGCCATTGCCATACTTTGGAAAATGACAATGGCACCCACGCTTTCACAATGGCACAATAAGCTGTGGGATTTATATATTATGGCTAAACTCTCGGACAATCTTACATGATTTGATAAAGTATCAGCTCCTACCATGTTTGTACCTACTTGGTTTCCCATTCTAGAATACCTCTCCGAACAAAAAACCATCCTTGTTGTGCCACTTGTTGTGTGGGTGCTGGGTTCAAACGATGCAAAGACGACACGAGACAAACAGCTTCTGCAGAAAGCTGAATGAATGAAGGAATGAATGAATCCTCCTCTCACTCACCAGCTGTATTTATTGAAAATCTTTTCCTCCGTCCCCTCCTTTCTTTCATACATTACAGCATCCTGTCATCCTTAAGCAATGTGTGTGTGTAGGCAAGTTCTCTGTTATAAGTTTCTCCCCCTCTCAAGGCCACATTGACTGCGTAGGCAATCACCAGACTTCTCATGCTGTTAGCACACAAATACCTTTGGGTTTCCAATTTCCATGCAGGAGAATAGTGGATCCATCTGCACTCCTTTCCTACACATCCCTAAAGTGATGGATGTATTATGGTTATGGTAATGTGAAATACTATACTCTTAACTAATCAACACGGTTATTTGTAACCTCATACAATTTTATGAACTGTACATTCTTGATAAATCTCACCACTTACCGTTCAGCCACATTTATTGTTATTTAAATTGTTAAAGTGCACACTATGTTATAACAAATTGTCTTTTATTGATTATATCATACTTATCTACGCTTTGCATACCTGTAATTCATGTTGTGATTATTGTAAAAATAATTTTAAAAATTATTGCAAAAAACCCCCCATGCCATACAGCCATGGCCCTTTCCCAGAAGCATATACAAAATTATTTCCAATGTACACATTAAAATAAAAGTGAACGGAAGCTCTCCCATTTCCTTCGTGAAAAGGAAGGGCTCGCAAGGTTTATCTAAACAGTTTGGGTAGCATTAGCTGAATCCAGAAACTTGCTGAAATCCCAAGCAGGCCTATATGCTTTGGCTGGAATGTCCAGAACAATCACTGTTAATGTGGGAGAGCAATATGATTTGGAAAGGACCCACACAAGCAACCACTGGGTACTGACATTTCCTGTGAATAAAGCCTATTCAATTACATGTACTGAATCACTAATATTATGAAGACATTACTCTCTAGTTTTAAAAATCTAGCTTTTTAATATGCAATAATGCTATCATTATGGCTAAGGCAAGATGCATAATGGCTAAGATCATACAAGGTGAAGGTTCATATTGGCATGTCAATGAAAGCAGTCATGTTTTCAGCATTCTCCTTTCCTAACCAGTAGGGTGCAGATTGAAAACCCCTGTTAGACTTTTATCACACTATTGAAAACCCCTGTTAGACTTTTATCACACTACCTTGCTGTAAAACTGCAATAACAACAGAAGAATGTCGGATTATTAAAAAAAAGACCTAACTTCCACCATCGCATCAAATTTGACAAGTATGCCACTGAAAAGCTGATGCCTCTTTCTTCTGAGGAAATGTTTCAGCAAGTATCTGTGAGTACACTGTTTCTAATGAGAACAACTAGTTCCATGCCAAGTCAAACAGCCATGATCATGGTAACATAGTGCTACAACTGCATGGAGGTATGAACTCTTCAAGGAAACTGCATACTTCTAGTTTGATGAACTTCAGCAGCCAAACATGAAGCCCTGATCAGTCAAAATGGATGAACAAGTATATTGAGTATATTGAGAAGAATCTGGAGACAAAGAAATACAAGTCTGATGCGTGTTGTCCCAACTAGGAATGATGTCTTCTTATTTCTCTCCACAGACCATTTGCTGCTCAGTATAATCAGATGAAGTTATCACTGCCTTTTTGTCATCTCCAAGCTCGTATCCTGTCTGAAGTCTCCAATAATCCTGGAAGGGACTCTTCCTAGTAATGGCCCCATGATTGGCTTTTGGCAGGACTCCAGAATTACTTACAGAGAAAGCTGTGTCAAGCTAGCATGATGGAACAGGAAAAGATGGGTACTCAAAATATTCCCTTGGTGTTACATAGGACCCACCAGTCTTTCTCATATAATGTTCACTCTCAGCAGTTTGGACCTGACTACATATACAGTCTAATGATAGCTAAATTTATTTGGTTCTTCAGTTCCAGCCACATTGTCCTCCATTGCTGACACCCCTTGCACTTGCCTTTTTAACCCTATAAGTGTAGCCTAGGAGACTAGGGCTGAGAAAACGTCAGTAGGAAGAAGGATAAGATGAAGAAAGAAACTGCACTGAAACTGGCTTGTGTTCAGCTTTCAGTAGAGTGGGCAGTGGATTCCAGAAGCCCTTTCATTCTGAACACACCCATGCAGTTCATGACAAGTGAAAGGCAAAAAGGAGAAGAGAAATGAGCATAGGCTTAAGGTACTCTGAGAATTCATTTTATGCTCAGCAGAAAGATGCATACGTTTCCTTACATTACGTTTAAGGATCCTGAGGTCACATCGTAACTGCAAACTTAAGAGTCCATTCTTACCAGGGACTACTACAATTATAGTTTTGTGAGAACCAAGGCTCTCGAAGACAGAAGTATCAGCACTTTACCATGCTACAGTTTTTGGGATTCTCTTGCGAAGCCAATGAGATAGAACTGATATTAGTGTCACTAGAGTCTGAGGTCCACAACTGAAGAGGTATACTTATTTGATATGCTTCCTTGTGTGGAAATCCAAGGTAACTTTAGAGTCAGCTCTTGGTGGAGATGCACACGGTTCTCAGTTGTAACATAACAAAAGGTAAAGGTTTCCCTTGCTGGAAAGCTAGTCAAATCTAACTCTAGGGGGCGGTGCTCATCTCCATTTCCAAGCCGAAGAGCTAGCACCGTCCAAGGATGTTTCCGTGGTCATGTGGCTGACATGACTAAACACCAAGGCACACAGAACACTGTTACCTTCCCACCAAAGTGGTACCTATTTATCTACTTGTAATTTCTTGCTTTCAAACTGCTAGGTTGGCAGGAGCTGGAGCCAGAGATGGGAGCTCACTCCATCACGTGGCATTATGGTCTCGAACTCCCAAACTACAGGCCTTCTGGTCTGCCGCGTCAGCGTCTTAACCTCTGAGCCACCACATAAAGGTAAAGGTTCCCTTGCTCGAAAGCCAGTCGAATCCGACTCTAGGGTTGTGGTGCTCATCTCCGTTTCAAAGCCGAAGAGCCAGCTCTGTCCGAAGACGTTTCCGTGGTCATGTGGCCGGCATGACTAAACACCAAGACACACGGAACGCTGTTACCTTCCCACCAAAGTGGTACCTATTTATCTACTTGCAATTTCTTGCTTTCGAACTGCTAGGTTGGCAGGAGCTGGAGCCAGAAACGGGAGCTCACTCCATCATGCGGCACCCGGGTCTCGAACTGCTGAACTACTGACCTTCCACAGCCTGCAGTTCAGCATCTTAACCACTTGAGCCACTGCAGTTCCTGAGCCACCACGTACAGGTCAACAAAAGTTTGATCAACCTTATATCTGAAACCTATTAAAGTCACATTGGCCTCCAGTTTGAAGTAATTCACAAGACTGTGTTGCTATGTACCAGCTGCAAGACTGTTGGGACGACTACATTACAGTGTGAAAAGGAACTGTTTAAATTAATCATTTTGAATCAGTTGGTATAGGGAATAGGAAGGGCAGTGGCATATTGTCTGTTTTCTAAATGCTCTCGCCTACAGGAAAGGAAAGGACTAATACAAGAATTACCTTAAGGATGTTTAACTGAGCTGCTAAAGATATTGTACATTAAGTAGTGTTTATGCTGGCTTATTTGAGGCAATTGAATTCTGTCCTTGATTCTCAATGTCATCAACCAAGTAACTTTTCCTCCATAGTAGCTGTCGAAGTGTTTACATGTCAATGCATGTGTACCTATGTATTAAATGTATGCCTATATAATAGAATAAAATTTCACATTTACATATTAAAGACTTGCTATTTTAAATCTCATTGCTGAAGGCAGAAAATATCAATCCGTATTTCTGACACTTTAGTATTGTTTCATATTAAGCCTTTTAAAAAACAAACCTCAGTTCCCTTAATCACTACAGCTAGACATTTCTTTGTCCCATCATCAATGGAAGAGAACTGTGAACACTACAAATTGCACATGAGAAATGTTGTTAAATTTTATAGGAAAGCAAATATGATGCTGGACCCTGCATACGTGGAAGCCTTTTACAAGAAGAATTTACAAGCAACATGCATATGCATTCATTCTTTGACGATTTGGTCCATAGATAGTGGAATGAATATTATACAGTATATTTTTTAAAAGTCAGAGAGCCAAATATCTTAACCAATTTTCTCAATAAAAATGAGAATCAGCTGGGTTTAGCAGAAGGACTTTGGACCATATAAAATTGATTTGCACTGTAAACCAGATTTTTAATGTCTCTGTTCAAGTTTCTTTCTCAAGAATCCTCTTGCAATGACTGATATGCCTCTTTAAGTCACTTCTATTTAGAGTTGCCAGTTTAAATCCTAAAATCACTTAATCATAAGAAGTCTTGCTGACTTCAAAAGTTGTTATTTATATGAGTTATGCTGTCTTAACATGAGTAGGAAATTAAAACAGTCGTACAGCCTAGAGAATAACAGGTCATAAAGGCACAGATTCCCCCCCCCCCCCAAAAGGCAGATTTTGCACGCAAAGATGGCAGGGGGAAAAGTCTGGCAGCCAACTCCCGTGAAGCAGAACCTGACACAGAGAATCAAAGTCACAGCCATAAACACAGTGATTGTTTGGTTTGGATTGTACTTGTTTGGTACATTGATAACATATTATGATAAGGACGACAACAGAAAGCAGACAGAATTGATATCTGCACAGGACTATGCCAAGCGCATACTGTCTGCTTCTGCAGAATTCAAGCATAGCTACATGTCGCCAAATATTTGGTAGATCTTGTACAGGCAACCTGATGGACAGAGCAAGGATTTCACCCACGCATCATGCCAAAACAGTAAATGCAGGAAGATCAGCTATGCCAGCCAGGATAACTTTCCACAAAAGGTCAAAACAGGTCCAGGTTCCTATGAAGGCTTCTAGGTCAAGTTTGCTAACTGGTGTGAGGCATTAAGTGATTCTGCTCTTTCTGATGATGGATTGTCTTTGTGTTTAGTGTTAGGAATGCATTCCTGTGTTAGAAGCGATGGTCTCGCAATTTCCATGCCCAGGGGTCCATTATCTGCAACTGTGTCAGATATCGTAATACTTTAATTTTCTTTACAGATGTCAAAGTGCTACAGAGAAAGATTGAGTGACCCGCTTAAAATTGCATAGAAAGCCTGTTGTAAAATGTGATGTTGAAATCTGATCTTCTGGGAGTCATGGATATCAGCTTTTCTCTGCCTGGATTCAGATATTATAAGCAAGTGTGTTTTCTAAGGTGAAGGAAGGAATTTAAATGCTACATCAAGACAACAAGTACCATGGGCACATACAATATAGTGAGATGTGTTTAGAGAGCATTCACACATCTAGCTTCAGTATGGGTTATAGTGGTCCATGATGCAATTTGACGTGCCAGCAACACTCATGACCATATTTCACTTTTACCCAACATCCACAGAAGGGAAGCAGCATCTATGACAGTGGATGCAGTTACACTTTCAAAAGACCCTACATGAATTTGCTTTCCCTGACATCTATGAAAGAAGACAAGGTTCTCCTAGCACTCAGTGCTAATGTACAGCCATCATTCATCCTCCTTCAAGATGCAACTGTCCATCATGTGATTTTATATGGATAGGTTACATGCCAGTAGGAGGTCTTCTCCTGGCCACCCACCTATAATATTAATTCCACCCAAGGAATGATTACTCAAGGATTCTGCCTTTAATTTGGCCCAGGTGCCCTCAATAATACCCAGTGCCTCAGGGTGATTGCCAACTCTCCCTACCTATTGTGAGCAACTCCCCTCAATCGTGCCAAACTAGTTATGGCCTAACCCTTCAGTTCAGGCCTATTTAGATCCACCCCCTAGGGACACAATGAACCAGAGAAAAAAGTTACTCCCCCCCCCAAGACAATTAAAGAAACCCAAAAATTCCTGCTTGGCTCGAAAGCAACTAGTTAATCCCATGATATCCTATGGAAGGGCAGGCAGGGTAGCACCATGCAATAAATGCCTGTGTAGGAGGAGCTGCAGTGGCTCAAGTGGTTAAGACGCTGAACTACAGGCTGTGGAAGGTCAGTAGTTCAGCAGTTCGAGACCCGAGTGTGCCGCATGACGGAGTGAACTCCCGTCTCCAGCTCCTGCCAACCTAGCAGTTCGAAAGCAAGAAATTGCAAGTAGATAAATAGGTACCACTTTGGTGGGAAGGTAACAGCATTCCGTGCGCCTTGGTGTTTAGTCATGCTGGCCACATGACCATGGAAATGTCTTTGGACAGCGCTGGCTCTTCGGCTTTGAAACGGAGATGAGCACCGCAACCCTAGAGTCGGACTCGACTGGCTTTTGAGCAAGGGAACCTTTACCTTTTTAGGAGGAGCAGAGCTAAGCTAAATATTACCAAAAGAGATGCCTTCGATTGGCTGGAACCAGGCCCGTAGCTAGGACCTTTCTGGTGGTGGGGCCCTGGGTAAAGTGGTGGGGCCAGTGTGTGTGTGTGTGTGTGTGTGTGTGCGTGCGTGCGCGCCGCATGCACATCACACGCCAAGAGTTTGACATGGGAAAGAAAGAAGATACTCCCCCCTCCCTCCCTCCCATTTCTGTGCCAAGAAAACGCATAGCGACATCCCCCACACACTATCCCCAGTGGAAATCCCGCACTCCCCCCCCCAAACAGAGGGGCTCACCAGAGCAGCCC